>NC_056732.1:1294405642-1294500642 GCF_019279795.1 Protopterus annectens
GAGAATAATAGTGTCTGTGTCTTTGTAGACCTGTAATTGATAATACCCTGAGGTCCTTCACACCCACCACACCCCCCATTGCCATAGTTAGATGTGGTGGCTGCTGTACTGGACATTATATGTACCTTGTTACACTCTTCACCATATGGGCTACCTGGGGCTTGCAGTACCAGCACAACACTGTTGTACAAATGGGTTGATAGGCATGGGATACCCGCTGAGTTTCTGGCAAGTGTGTGTATGTGTGGAAGTAGTATATTTGTAGGATACAGCATTCTGAGGCCATATTCTCCTAATACAATACACCTTGACACACAGTATTAGGGATAGTGATGTTGCTGACTGTAGGAGAGCCATGACAATGCATCACCCTGCTATCCCTGTGGCATGTGCATTAGATGCATATCCCTGTATTAGCACTCTTGGGATAGACACGGGGTTGTACTGCACTCCTGGTCAATGTGTGATGGTGGGTATGTCAGAGTATTATCATGGGATGTTATGTGATCCTATCTCGCCTACATTCTGACTGATGGGTTCGGAGCCGATCCTCGGCTCCGACTCGGCACGCTTATGCCAAAGAGCGAAGTCTCTTATTGGCTGAGCTTACTATATCCCAGGATGCACCACTACCAGTCCCCCAGATCTCGTTTGCCGCTAACAAGCAAAGACGTGGTCTCGAGCTTGGCTGAGCTAAGTAGTGTTATTTTCACTTACTTTCCTGTCAGGGTTTTCTAAAAATTCAACAAAAAGCTGTTTTAACAGCTATCTTCTGTTTATTGTGTACGAGTGAATATTTTTTGTGGTAAAATTATTGTGTAGTGATTGTGTCTTGTCTGACTAGAGGTGCCCCGTTGAGTTGAGGGCCTTCCCCTTTCAGTCCGTTGTCTTTCAAGTCCCTTTTTCTTTTTTTTAAGGTTCTTGGATTCTTAAATATATTTTTCTTTGTGGCAGTTCTTAAAAAATAGCAGAACAAAAGAATTTTTCTGTGACAGTTAGTGTGTTTGTTTTTTGCTGTTCACTAGATTGGCTGCCATAATGTCACAGGCTCCTAGGCCTTCAGGTTTTAAGAAGTGCACTAAGTGCAGCTTCAAAATGTCTATCACAGATGACCACTCTCTCTGTGTATATTGTTTAGGTGCAAAACATTTGCAGGAGTCATGTAGCAGCCACGATTTCCTCGAGGGTCCTCCAAGAGAGGAAAAATAAACTTATTTTAAAGGCCTTATTAAACCATCATTCAAGAGGCATTAGCTTCCTCTCCTTCTCCTGCTAAAAGAAAGGCCGGCTCCGACCAGTCCGGCCGGAACCGGCTGCCAAAAGACATAGGCAGGCTTCTCCTTGGCTCCACGGACTTGAGCCGAGGTCGGAACGGGTCTGCCTCGCCCAGCCTCGACTCCTCTGGGTTCGAGCCGACGGCTGGGGCATCGAGAGGCTCACCTTCATCGGCTCCACTGATCTCGAGCTGATGAAGGTTGTCCACTCAGACACTTCCTCCTCGGCCGAAGCCCTCTTCGCACCGACGGAAATTGGTTTGACACTCCTTCGCACCGATAATCATCGAAGTCGATTCGAGCCGGTCCCCTAGTCCCTTGGTGCCGCTGGAGAGGCCTACTCGACCCATTCGGTCTCTTCCAGGTCATCAAGGATGTCAGATTCGACATAGACAGGGTACTCCAAAGACTTTTCCAGTCCCCAGTCTTCCAGAAATTAGTTTCGCTCCGACCCATTGGTCTCGAGCCGATAGCCCATTCCATTGCCATTCCTCCTCCGACCGCTTGCTCCGCCGGAGCAGGTGCTGATGGAGCCAGTGGAGATCCTAGGGTCGGCTCCGACCCTTACTCCAACCGCCTTCGGTCGGAGTTTAGCACACGGACTTCTTCGCCGGGCCCGGGGTGACGCTGACCAATTCGGTTCCAAGCCTCCCTCGGTGCTTGCCGGGACTTCCGTCTGCTATCATGGCTCCGCGACTGGACCCTCCCAGGATTCTGGGGTCCGGCCTTCAGAGCTATGAGGAGTGCCTTGGCCAAATCCTCTTTGGCCATCTCTACAACTTTACCGTCACCTTCCTGGGCATGGAGACTGGGTCTTTGGCAGTTCCCTGTCTCTAGACAGCGGAGCCCCGGGGCCTGAGGTTACCCCCACGGGGGTTCCCTCCTCCTGAGGGTCTTTCGAGTTGTCTTCGGAGGAGCCCCCAAGGAAGAGATCGTGCAAGAGGAAGCACGTAGACTCCCCCGATGAGTCTCTTACATCGGACACGGATCTTGATGATGTGGAGGGTCCCCAAAGTCATCCTCGGATGATGTCTCATTTGCAGACATTCTAGAGATCCTCACAACGAGGCGGCTGGAATTCCAAACCCCTCCGCTGATGAGTCAGTGTTCCTCAAGGCCTTCTGGGCTCAGCTCCGCCTCCTGGGTGTCTCCGCCTTCGACGAGCTCCTAGATTTGGTTTGTCGGCTGGGAACATCCAGATACTGTGGAACCAGTGCCTTCTTGCCCTAACAAATTTTTGTCTGCCCCACCCGAAGGAATTCTAAAGGCGTGGCTGTAGATGCCATGGTGGTGGCATCTGCTACCCAGCAGGACGTGGCAGAGGCTTCAACGTCCGTCCATCCTCCTAATAAGGAGTCTAGGAGCATGGACCTGCATGGAAGCACCCTGACTTCAGCGGCCTTTACTCTAAGGTCCCTGAATTATTTGGCACATTTCATCAGACTACAGAGGGATCTGGTCAAGGAGCTCTCAGACTCCCTCTCAGGTAACCTACCTGAACAGCTAGCCCAGTCGGTTGGCTCTCAGTTGGCTACCCTTACCTCGATTTCTAACTCGTCCATGAGGCTCATTTCATATGCAGCCAAGGCGGCAGAGCGCAGGCACAGGCGTGGCTCTCACGAAGACAAGCCTGGCTCCGTTTGTGTCATTTTATGAGGCCTTCAAGTCTTCCTTTGCCGACGCTCCCTTTGATGGGTCCTCTTTGTTTGGACCCAAGGTAAAGACACTCTACCCGCTGTGAGCAGGAGGGAAAGACTTTATCTGCCGTAGGAGCCGCGTTTTTCCACTCCCTTCGGCCTTATCCCAAGGCCAAAAGAGGAGGGAAGCTGTGGTTCCGCAAATCACAGAAATTCTTTCCTCAACAGCAGGAAGATTCCCTTTCCAGAGGCAGAGGAGGGGGGAATTTTTCTGGGAGATGCCGTCCCAGAGGCGGCAGAGGCCCCCGCAACACTGGAGACCGCGAGTCCTTTCGTGGCTCTTCAGCCTCCCACACTCCATGAGGGATTGCCCGGCTGTGCTGCTCCGGAGCCAGTCGGGTGCCATTTTGCCAAGCACCTAAAAGCCTGGGAGTCTATTACTCAGGACAGATGGGTGCTTCGGATTATTGCCGGAGGTTACACCATTCCCTTCACACGCCCACCCCCACCGTCCAAAAAATTCCCGGACCCACCACCCAGTCAAAGGGAAATTGCAGCCATAGAGGTTTCAAAGCTGCTAGAAAAAGGAGCCATCCAACCGGTCCCCGCAGACCAGATCGGATCCGGAAATTACTCAAGGTTCTTTTTAGTGCCAAAAAAGACAGGGGACCTGAGACCCATTCTGGATCTCAGCAAACTAAACCAGTCCGTCATGAAGTCCAAATTCCGAATGGTCACTCTACAATCCATTCTTCCACTGTTGGAGAAAGGTGTTTGGATGTGCTCCATAGATCTCAAGGACGCCTATTATCACATACCGATACATCAGGCGTCCAGGAGGTATCTGCGCTTCAGCCTGGGAGACAGTCATTTCCAATTTTGTGCTCTGCCCTTTGGTCTCACCACAGCCCCCAGGGTGTTCACCAAGTGTTTGGCAGTAGTGACTGCTCACCTGAGGAGTCTCGGATTCCAAGTGTTTCCCTATCTGGACGACTGGCTCCTGACTGCCACCACCAGGGATCTACTATTAGAAAACCTGCAAGCCACTATCTCCCTGGGTGCTTCCCTGGGAATTACATTCAACTGGTCAAAGTCTGTCTTGCTGCCTTCTCAGCGCATAAGGTTCATAGGAGCAGAGATAGACTCAAAATTAATGCGAATCTTCCTTCCTACAGAAAGGATACAACCATTACAAGATCAAGTCCGAGCCCTGCTTCTAAGATCCAAAGCCCCAGCCAGGATGGTCCTGCAACTTTTAGGTTCAATGTCTGCCACGGTTCTTCTAGTTCCTCTGGCAAGGTTGCACATGAGGATTCTCCAGTGGCTATTATCGACACAATGGTCCTTTCAGGATCTCCCCCTCAATCATCACATACTGATTACAGAAACGTGCAAACGGGACCTCCGCTGGTGGCTTCTGCCATCCAATCTGAATCAGGGAAGACCTTTGTTATACCCTCCGTGGCCACCTTGACAACGGATGCCTCCCAGACGGGGTGGGGGGCATTGTCTGGGCAGGTCAGTTCAGGGTTCTTGGCTTCCAAAGCGAAACAATTCTCCATATCAATGTGTTGGAAATGAGGGCTGTACTTCTGTCCCTACAAGCCCTCCACAACTTTCTCCCCTCAAGGCATTATCGCCATCCACACAGACAACATGTCGGTGGTCTGGTATCTAAACAAACAAGGAGGGACCAGATCTTACCCCCTTTGCAGAGAGGCCATGAGGGTGTGGGAATGGGCAGTGGCTACCAAGCGCTTCCTGGTAGCGACCCACATTCCAGGCAAATCCAATGTATTAGCAGACAGACTCAGCAGGACTATTCTTTCTCCTCACGAGTGGTCTCTGAATGAAACAGTAGCAGCTCAGATTTTCAGAAGGTGGGGGATTCCGTGCTGCGACCTGTTTGCAACACCACGAAACACGAAGTGCAAAAGGTTCTTTTCCTTGACCCCGCGTCAAGGGGAGACAGCTACGGATGCTCTAGTCCAACCTTGGCCAGCAGGACTGCTTTATGCTTTCCCTCCGATTCCACTCCTCCCCAGAGTCATCCAGAAAGCTTCCCAATTGGGGTCCACAATGATTCTAATTGCTCCATACTGGCCTCGTCAGGTATGGTTCCCTTACCTACAGAAATATACCCGGGACGGTCCTTGGTTCTTGGATCTAATTCCGGACCTTCTGGTTCATCAGTCGGGACAACAGCACCAGTCCCTTCACACTTTGAAATTAACAGCTTGGCTCCTCCACTTCCGACTATAGTCAGAAATCACACCTTGGACCCGGAAGTTATTCACATTTTATCTTCAGCCCACAAACCCACCACTAAGAAATTGTATCACAGTAAGTGGAAGAGGTTTGCTATCTGGGCTCAACTCAGAGGCTTGGACCCTATTACTGCCCGATACCAGAGGTCTTGAAATTTTTAACATCCTTGTTTAATCAAGGATCTTCAGTCTCTACTATTAAAGTCCAACTAGCAGCTATCTCCAAGTTTCACGATTCCATAGACCCACCTTTGATGAGCAACAGATTATGTAAAACTTTCATGAAAGGTGCTGTGCTTTTAAGACCCCCAGTTTTTCATCCTGCGCCTCCGTGGGATCTTGATTTGGTACTTCGTGCCTTAACATCTTCCCCCTTTGAACCGGCTGCTACATGTGAGTTGAAATATCTGTCTTGGAAAACTGCCTTCTTAGTTGCAATTACCTCTGCAAGAAGAGTTTCAGAACTTCAAGCCCTATCTATCAAACCACCGTACTTGATTTTTCACAAGGATAGAGTATCACTTAGCCCTAATCCATCTTTTGTTCCAAAAGTTTGTTCTAATCTCTGTCTCCAACAGTCTTTGGAGCTACCAGTTTTCTTTCCAAAATTTTCAAACAAAGCGAAATACACCTTCCATACATTGGATGTTCACAGGCAATTGCGCTTCTATCTAGATAGGACTCAACAAATTTGAAAAACAGATCAATTGTTTGTGTCCTTTTCAGATAATAAACTGGGTAAAACCATCACTAAAGCTACTATTGCCAAATGGATCAGAGATTTCATAACTCAGGCTTATTCCTCTTCAAATAAACAACTTACAACATCTGTCAAAGCTCACTCTACTAGAGCTATGGCTACCTCTATTGCATTCCATTCCAAGCTCGCTATTTCTGAGATTTGTGCTGCGGCTACTTGGTCCAACCCGACACTTTCATTTCCCACTATAAATTGGATGTGGCATCTAAAGGAGCATCATTTGGTTCCACGGTACTCAGGAGTGTTTTCCAGTGAGCCACCCAGGATTTAGGTGCTAGGACGCTGTCCCATCAGTCAGAATGTAGGATAGGATCACATAACATCTTTTAGTTATGTACTCACCATAACTTCAGATGTTTGGGATCCATCTCGCCTACATTCCTAATACCCACCCTCCTTCCCCCTGCCTTGGAGATCAGAAGAGATTGAACGGTTTGAGTTCTACTGTTTTTATCTTGTATCATCTGTCAATGTTATATAAGCAGTGCATGCGTGTGTGCATGTATGCGGACAAACTAGATCTGGGGGACTGGTAGTGGTGCATCCTGGGATATAGTAAGCTCAGCCAATAAGAGACTTTGCTCTTTGGCATAAGCGTGCCGAGTCGGAGCCGAGGATCGGCTCCGAACCCATCAGTCAGAATGTAGGCGAGATGGATCCCAAACATCTGAAGTTATGGTGAGTACATAACTAAAAGTTTCAGTGTGTACAATATCCACTGTGGGGTGTGGGTGCTGGGTATACTGTCTTTACACTATGGTACCCCCAGTACATTTCCCATGTTACACTCTATGTGGACCACTGTCACCGTCAACCATACAGGTAACTGATAATACTATCCAGCCCAGTTATGCATGTGCTGTGTGCAACTTATCTGTAACAGAATGGACACACTGACAAGGTAGTTAGCACTGATAAGCCCATGTCTCTTAGATGTGTGTATGACTGTTATGTGTTTGTCAATGAGTATATGACAATATGTCACACTATCTATTGTCCATAAACAACCAGTACATCCCCCATTGCAATACTGTACAGGCCCTGGGGATGTTCTTCATGTAACATGTAACCTGGAACACACCTCATTCTAAAAGCTGTGTGATGTGTGCAATTAAGGCCACACACATCAGTAGCACTACATACCTAGGTAAGGGTTCTAGTCCCAGTGTTGCCAAGTAAGAGTGTGCATGTATGTGAAGAAATCTAATTCCGTTTGCAGAATATACATGTCCCAGGAGGTCATCTGTCTGAGAACTGCCTGGCAAATGCTAACATTTCACAGGTATCATCCTGTGGAAATACACTCCATCACAACTAGTGGTAGATGTGTAAATGCCCTCTTCCCCACTGTATAGGTGTACAATGATACTGGTGTTGGTATATACAGCCACCATCATTGCAGTTACTGTATCCCCCCACTTAGCTGGCTGTAATACATGTTAACAGGTTAAGTAATTGTCAATCACATGATCTGCAGTTCTACAGCACCTCACACCCTCTAAAGGGTAGAACTGTGCCACCCACACCAGCACACATATGTTTACCGAGTTGAGGATTGCACTACATTGGGGAAGGGGACATATACCCTGCCAGTACCATTGTCAATGACATTAAACTAGCAGACTGCTTATTTCCCAATGTGTTGTTGTGCCTATTCTGTCTTGGTGGAATTACATAGGCTAAAATGGGTTCCTTGCACAAGTACATATATCAATTTGTACAGTATTTTCTGTGCATTGCATCAACACCAAAGCCTCTGTGTGTGTTATACACAAACATGTGGTGTGTACCACCCATTACACTTACCACTGTCCACTGTAGAAGGGCTGCTGACATCAGCCACCATGCACTCACCTGTATACACCCCCAGACCTATCAGCCATGTGGCATATGCAGTAACTGTTATACAGACCTGTGACATGTGTTCACCTGTACCCAGAATACGGCACACCCAAGGTGTCACCACAGTGCCATACCCCTTGTAGGAAACAAGAGTAGACCAACATCCTGCTGACACATGGACGCCTACAAAATGGAATACATTATGGAGACTACAAGCACTCAGTGTTAATAACAGCTATAATGCATCACGGCTGGACAGCTACATTTCCTGACATGTAAGCATTAAACTTTACTGCTGACAACATGTTACACAGCATTACATTGGTACACCATAGTACAGTCTCCCTGTGCATCAGAACCATATTAGCCTGTCCCTGCAGTGATGTTATGGATGACAGGGATGTGGCACAGGTATCATATGCACAGGTTATGTTGTTGGTTTGCCAGAGACCTAGGCTGAGTCATATGTTTGACATCATGTGTGTGTGTGTGTGTGTGTGTGTGTGTGTGTGTGTGTGTGTGTGTGTGTGTACGCATGCAAACAGTTCTGCCATATGACTGCCCTATACAGGGGTTTGCTGGACAGCTGCAGGACATAACTGGCAGGGTGTGCAGTTCACTGTCTCTGGCCACAGACATGAGAACTGTGCCTGCCAGGGGTTCCACGGGTACCACTAGGTACAAGCCACAATATGGTACTCTTCCCTGATGATGACATGTGTCCACTGGATCCAGGTCCCTCTTAGGACTGGCCAGGGCCATGTGCACATGGCCTGCTGTGTTGTGGTGTGCACAATGCTGGTACTGCCACTATGGGAGCAGCTCTGATTTCTGGCATGCCCACGTCGACCACCACCTGTTGGTGTTGCTGACCTACATCCATGTGGCAATCTCACTACTCCCACCATATGCTCAAGCACAGACATTCCATGGTGGCGGATTCCCACCATCTTACCCAACCATCTAGCCATGACCTCTGCAAAATATCGGTGGGCACCTGCAGGATCACGGATGTTGTCAATAACAGCTGAATGAGTAGCCCTCTGCAGCCTCAGACCCTGTCTGGTATAATGTTCCATACATGCCTGCACCTCCATTATGGCCTGAAACATGCGTCTGGTGGCACCAGATGTGGCACCCCTGTCAGGGGCATGATGACTAGCAGCCCTCCTATGAGCACCCCTGTACATCTGCCTATGTGGTAACCCACCGGACATCCGGCTATGGCTGCTGTGTCCAGACACACATGCCATGTATAGCACGCTGTCCTGTCCCATGCCACCAACCACCAACTTTCCTTCAGCTATGGCCACTGGTGATGGGGTATGTATAGGCAATGTGACTATGTGTGTGTGAATGAGGTGGTTAACAGTGGGATGTCAAACGATGGTGCAGCTTCAGCCCCTGACAACCCTGCCTGTGCCTCAACACATCTATCATCATTATCAGTGTCTGTATGGACACCAACATAAGATTGTCTGCAGGAAGGACCCTGACCCACCTCGCCACCTGTGAGGGGAAAACAAGAAATGCACTTTAAGACCTGTACGTTATTGCTTAACAGTACACATACACACACACACACACACACACACACACACACACACACACACACACACACACACACACACACACACACAGACACACACAGGTGAGGTTGCGCAAAGATATTACACACAGACCTCTCATTACCCATCTATCAACATGCATGACATATGGCACTCAGCATGCAGTGCAGCTATAGTCAATCCTGGTTACCAAAATTATACATCTCTGTGATGCATGGGTTGTGTTAGTAGGTGATGCCCCTTCCCCTGGAGCACACTGCACCCATGCACACAGTATTGCTGCACACCTGTTCAGCACCCTGGCATGTACTGTGCACCATACCTCACAGGTGTACACACCATTGCTGAATGTCTATATGTGTGTCAGTTATGTTTGCTCTGCTGCTCACAGCCCCTATGTGTTTGTCCGACAAATAACCTGGATAATATGTGGACAGATGTCATTTGTGAATGTCTGATGATGATTTACAGATCTCATCATCAGCAGTGCATGTATGATCAATAAATTACAATTACACTGACAACCTTCAAACATTACTGTGGCTATGGGGAGTGTAGACACTCTTATTGACATGCCACCCTCTTCCCTGATATGCCATGGGGTTAAGTTACTGCATATGTTAACATTACATAAACCTGATATGTGACATATGACCTGTGCAATCAAATGCAATATCAAACAAATGTGTTAGTTGAGCAGATGCCGACTAAGATGCATACAATTTGTGGTGCATATGTATGCACACCCTTATCATGATGGTTTGTTGCACCAACTGTTAAGTGTATTACAGAAGTCACAATTCCTGGAAGGGGTATACTAGCATGGACTATCTGCATTTGCCAGTGTTTGGTCACTCTGCCCTACAAATGTCCCCCAACTCTGCATGATTGCAAGGTCAACTCATGTGCACAGCCCCTGGAGGTCACACAGTGCCATCACTATTGCTGTGGAGTCAGGGTTATATCTGCCACAATGCAATACCTTGAGTGTGTGCAGATACAACCATTCTTAGTGAGCTTTGGATCTCCACTTCAGTGCACTGTTGTGTTTCAAGATGACACCCCCTCCCCAAACTCAGGCTTTTTGCAGATGCTTGACAACTATGGCCTACACATGTGTGTCATTTTGCAGTGTCCCAAACTCTGAACACCATGTGTACTGGCCTAGTCCCTGCTAATGAATGGCAAACATACAGGTGTACACTGGCACCAGCAAGGTACAGATGGGGATGGTGGGCCTGAGTTAGGGTGGGATGTTGGTTGTGCAGCACATGTATCTTAATTGATACTGCCTGTAGGTTTCTAAATTGGCCTTGGTACACCAGTACAATTTGTAACACATGCCTTTGGGGGACTTTTGATGTTATGCATATGCTACCTGTAGACAGCCCTGGCTGATGTTTCCTGTGGAACAACTGTCCCATCTGATTACCCTAACCCATGGGCCACACTTATGCAGAGTCCAGGCAATTGCCGACACAGGTACTGCACAGCCAGTACTTGCTAGACATTCCTGCAACTCCCTCAGTGTTGCAGCATGTTACTAGGCAGCCTGCATGAACAGTTTGCAATATGTGTCGTCATCTGTCTTGGATGGCCATCTGTTTATTTTCTACATTAATGCTGTCCCATACATCCTCACCACATACATGACTGCACTGTTTGCCATGGTATATGCAATGGTGAGGTAAGGCTACATGTCCAACTCCTGCATACTACCTGTTGGGTATGGGATCCATTCCATGGCTTGTAAGATGTGTGCAAGCCACGGCTGCCTCTGTTGCAGGTAAGTGGGTGCATTTGATGGCCAAACGTCTTGTACAGCAGACGATTTCTTGGTGTGAAATTGAGGACCTGTACTTGCTGGAAGGTCCATACTCATGAAGAGTGCATGCTGTCAGTACCTCAAAAGCTGCTTCCACAATATGTTATTTGGAGTGTATGCACACATATGCTTCCAGTGTTTGTTAAAGTATGTATTCCCCGTATTTGCTGTCCTAACATAGGACTCCATATTACACATTTATTGCTCATGTTAGGACCACATTACAGGTTGTAAGGGTTGTGGAATGCAGCATTGTGATATGCCATTGTGTAGATTTGTAAGAGTTGCCATTGTAATAGTGGTATTTACACTGTTGTAACACTGTATAAGGGTGATGTTTCAGACATGTCCCTACTGTAGGCCATTTGTCCCACCATTATGTTCATCTCTGTGCACACATCTTGCAATGACAGGTTGCTAGTTATATTGCAGGACTCTTATGTACCCTTCAGATATGCCACCATGGTGACCACTGTGATGCAGTGCAGTTAACAGCAACAATAAGTAAACATGTACGGCATGCATTATGGTCAGGTGTGTTAAATATGTGCATGGAATATACCATGCCCATAACATGGTCAGTGTATTGGTTGTGTGAGAGATGTGATGTCAGTAGCCACACCTTTGGCATTGGTACAGGGTGGGAGCAGCATTACAGTACATCAACAGTACAAACACACAATACTACAGATTATGCACATCTGTTTATTACTACAATGCAGCAACAGACTATATATATTTCATCTCACATATGCATGATTAAACTCTACAGATGCAGATGGATATGCAAGAGTGGTCTACTGATGTGCCCTGTGGCCTTACCTGCACTCTCCTCATCCATTGTATGGGTGGCACCCCCCTCCACAATGCTCGCCACCGGATCTTGTGTTTGCGGGTGGGCAGGTGCCCTGAGGCTGGCAAGGAGCTCCTCAGCATGTGTCAGGGTGGGCTGGATGGCCTGACCCACCCTGTGGCAAGCTGGTCCCTTCTATCTGCAGCAGCATGCTGATGGGCATGGCTGAGTAGGTCAGTGTACCAATGTCAGACCTGCTCATAACTGCGGTTATGCAAGCTGACATAGTTTACCCTGTGGGCAAGATCATTCCACAGAGTGGTCCTCTCCTGCAGATCATGGGCTGTACATCAAAACAGGGTGTGGTAGTGCTGCACCAGGTGTTGAATGATCACGTCATTCTCCTGGGGGGTGTACATTGGTAATCTCTCTAGTGACATGGTGCCTGAAAGACATAAAGAGGAAAAAAGGTCTGAGGACCTCATACTGCAAGGATATAATAGTTGTTAATAGTCATCTCTGTCTCCCCCCCCCCACCATAACAACAATCTGATCACAGAACTCAACTGGTATGTTTGCAACAAACCTACTGTTGGGACATATTTCGTATTGTACAACAATTTGTGCAATGTGTTTGTAGTCATATTCCATATTGAAACACTATCATTGGTGGCCTGTTACGAACCATGTCACCTGCATGCCATTTTAAGGGCCACTATGGTTTCAGATATGCATGTGTTCTGTTTGCTATGTGAGTGCTGCAAATCTGGTGTTTTGTGTTAATGGGGATATCTCTACATGATGTTAGACATAATCCTGTAATGTGTGGACTATTATTACCCACATATGTTCTATAACTGTGACACAATAGCATGTTTGGGAAGACAGTTGCCAGAAGAACCACCTCTGCCACCTCATCTGGCCATGTTACCAGGACACTTCACATCTGGGACCCACTATGGGACCTCATCGTCTACTGGTCCTGCACTACCTTAAGGTGAACCATCTCAGTGGATGGTGTTTGCCCCCCCCCCCCCCCGCAGGAGCACACACAGACAGGATCCTGTCACCCGAAGTCAGGTCCAGGGTCTGGTGCATAGGGAGCATATATACACACACACACACACACACACACACATATATATATATATATATATATATATATATATATATATATATATGGCTTGCTACAACACAGACAGGTGTCACATGTGGACACAGCCTAACATTAGGAGGGTATATACAGGGACAGATTGCAGGTAAGCCTATTACACACTTATGGTGTTTGTGCATGCTACATTACAGGTTAACATCACCTTGAGGCCCTCAGTACACAATCACAGGGTCCGCATGCTCCTCCTGCTAGGCCCCCAGCCAAGGCACGTTCAGTGCCATGAAGATGCAGTTGTGACTGCCCATGGGTGGGGACCTTGATCCCATTGTTCCATATGGGGGCTCACGGGCTTCCACATTCCAAACACCACTCCCCATTCAAGGTGTTTACCCACCACGTGTCATATAACGCCCCTATATGCTGTCTTGTCTGTCTTCCAACCCAACCTACCTCCCCAACTATACCTGCTATCCTTACCCAAAATATCAATCCCACCTTCAAAAACAAGGACAATGTGTTCCCAACATGGATTTCACACCAGACATAACTGTCCATTTTGCACCCACTTACTACTGTATATATATATATATATATATATATATATATATATATATATATATATATATATGTGTGTGTGTGTGTAGATATGTGTGATGTTCTCTCACACATATCGTGCAGCACTGTCATTCAACAGTAGGGGAAATGTTTATATATATATATATATATATAGATATATATGTGTGAGTGTGTGTGTGTGTGTGTGTGTGTGTGTGTGTGTGTGTGTGTGTGTGTGTGTGTGTGTGTGTGTGTGTAGGGTTTCACTTCAATCTCAAATTAGAGAAATCTCGAAATTCAGTAACCCGAGACTATGAAGTCAAAACATTCACAACACTGAAACCCACAATCCTGAATCACACAATCACGAACATGCATACACCATACACCACTGAACATACACACCATTCCACCCACAGCACACAAACCACACAACCTTACACTACATAAAGCAGGGGGACAAGCCCCTCTGCACCCCCATGTGGGGGGCTGCCCCCCACCCCCCTACTTATATATACCAACATCAAGGTCACACAAAATAAAAAAAAACACCACACACCACGCCATCCTCCACTCACTCACACACAAATATACATCACATATACACAAACACCAACAAATCCAACATTCACACTTACACCTCCCTACCCTTACCCATACACACAACATACACAAATGCACACAAACACTCACCTGCGATTTCAGGCACCATAACACTACACACAACGTACCAGAAATGCATAAGCACGGATTTGAGATATTCAAATTTACGCGTATGCACTTTCAGCATTCTGGTTTTCGCCTTCATGGTCTCGGGTTACTGAATTTTGAGATTTCAGTACTTCGAGATTATGAAGTGAAACCATGTGTAGATATATATTTTGAGTTTTGTGTATATGTATATATATATATATATATATATATATATATATATATATATATATATATATATATATATATATTTATATATATATATATATATATATATATATATATATATATATATATATATACACACACACACACACACACACACACACACACACACACACACACATATATATATATATATATATATATATATATATATATATATATATATATATATGGCTTGCTACAACACAGACAGGTGTCACATGTGGACACAGCCTAACATTAGGAGGGTATATACAGGGACAGATTGCAGGTAAGCCTATTACACACTTATGGTGTTTGTGCATGCTACATTACAGGTTAACATGACTGTCCTGCATGTGGTGGGGTCTGAAACTCATGTGTCTATCATAATGGCATTACTTCTGCCACCAGGTATTTGCCGTACTAATATACATATCTTGAAGTACAGAACACACACTATAATAGTATACATCTTGACATTCAGTGCTGATCTGCACAGTTGACAGGTATGGCCCACTACCCACAGGACATACACTATTGTCCATAGCAGTTGTCCAGCAGGGCATCAATACAGCAATAACTCCTGATGGCGCATATAAATCTTTCCACATCATCTGTCCCATTATTGTAGAGTCATTACTACATTCAATTACATGCATGTATGTTTCACATACCTGTTGTAGGATTGTCGTCTCTACTGAATATAGTTTTATGTGCCCCCCCCTAGTTATGTGGGGTTGTTTGTAGGTTTAGTTGGTGTAGATACTTTTTTTTTCCTGGTTGTTTTTTTTTTCTTTCTCTCTCTCTCTCTGTCTCCACTAGAGGGATTGAGCTGCTTTGAATAGATTGCAGCATGGATTTTGTAGGTGATGCACATGATCAGGTGATGGATTCTGCACCAATCAGTATTCACCACTTGCTACCTGCATGCTGAAAGCTGTGTCGTACATCCAATTACCACTGTCATGACAACTCACTACTATAAATTACTAAATCATGTGGGTGCTGTCCCTTTACCTTTCCTGTAATGAGGACATCTTTCATGTGTGTGGGCAGCAGTGTTACAGACAGCAGGTAATAATACCTCTTACAACAGGACTTGCAGACACAGGCCAACTACATATTTGTATAAGGTTCCAGAGCTACGGACAGTGTGAGCAGTGTTGTTATATGCATTGTATACTGCTAGTTTTACAGGGTTTGTTTGTACATACTAGTTTAGAATGGAATGCAGTCTGTCCGCATAGCTGTCAACTGTGAGCCTATCCACATGATGACCAGAGGATTGGCTATGTTTTGTCTGTTCACCACACAGGTCTTGTCTCAGATATATCAGTGGCATTCTGTCTGTTGAGTACTATTAGTACATGGCTACATACATTTGTGTTTCTGATTTCATATTCCTGAATAAGGGTACGTTGCAACCATTCCTGTAACACCAGCAACTTTCACAGTATATAACAATAATATTAAAAATATGGCCCTGTGTTCCAGCCTCTGTCCTCCACCTATATACCAGGCTTTGTCTATATGTCATGCAGTAAGAGGTTGTTAAGTAGTGGGCTATCATTGTGTCGTGCTGGCATTCCTGCCATCATTCCAGTGATGTTGTGGACCCCCTCACATATTGTTGGGTAGGATTCATATATATGCGGGTTACAGCTGGACAAAACGTGTGTGTCCTTGTGCAGTCCAGGGGTCAGTGTATGTAATACTGTTATATGCCCTTGTAAGTCATTCTATGAGGGAGGTGTATGCACCATTTATAACCTAGGCTGTTACAACGTGTGAAGCATATCAGTAGTAAGACACCTTAAGGTATATGGCTGTATATTTTCATACATTTCACCTTGGGAACATTGGTGGGCTAATGCTTACTGTCTTAGAGACAGTTCTGTTTGTCAGTGTGATAGTGATGTTTTAAGTTAAGCATTGTTATGTAACAGATACATCTTCATTGTGACAACTTAATTCTTTTTCCCTAGGGGTTGAGTACAGAGTGTAATTGGAGGCTGCTGAACTACATCTGCATTAATTAGTGTTGATTGATTCTTATCTTCCGGACCAGTGTTTCTTTACTGTTATACTACATGAAGGTCTTGGCCTGGACAGCAACATATGTTATGCTTTCAGATTACTGTATAAAATGTTTTGCTTGAGGGTTGCATTACTCAGTATGTATTTCAAACACCTAACTGCTATATGAAATGGCATATACAACTGAAATAGTACACAAATAAACATTTCTTATGTATGCAAACCTGTGTGTGGTGTCATATCCTTTGACTTTTCTGTGGGTATATGTTTCATGCAATAATTGCCTTTTGTATGATAGAATCAAACACTGTGCATTTTAAAAAGTGGTAACTGTATGAATACTGGCTGTTCAGTATGCTGTGCATCCTCTAAATATGTATCTTCCTATACATATCTATACGTAACAATATATGTATATGTGTGTGTATGTGTTTATACACACACACACACACACACACACATATATATATATATATATATATATATATATATATATATATATGTGTGTGTGTGTGTGTGTGTGTGTGTGTGTGTGTGTGTATGTATCATTGGAATGTTTACTGCTTCCACATTGTACATTCCCTATGGTAGACAGACTGTTCTGCATGATAGCTTATTGATACTATCCTGACATCGTACAGGTGAGATGGATTACTGTTAACTTCTTGTGGCTATGATGTGATGTTGTGTAGGGACCTGGGTATGAGACTTGCAAGTGTTGGTATTGTGTTGCAAGGCAGATCTGTTTGGCTGTGGAGGAGGGGATGATATCAATAATTACAAGAGGTACTTAATTTGGCTCCCTCAACCCCATTAACGGTTCCTTTGGTCATATATGTATTTGTTGTGTTCTTTTATCTCTCTCTCTCTCTAAATATATATATATATATATATATATATATATATATATATATATATATATATATATATATATACATTTTCTCTACTGTTAAATGACTGTGCAGGATGAGATGATATGTTTGACAAAACATCAATTTTGTTTATATCTGACATGGCTTAGTGGCAAATCATGTTGGAAATAATGTGCAGGGTCCTGGGTTTGAAACTTGCACAGGCTAATTATTTTGTTGCTGGTAAGAACAAGGGCTGTTGGATACAGAGTGATTAAGGCACTTTTAAGCAGTTGTAAGTGGGTTTGCATGATGGTAAGCAATGCTAACTTCTTGTTAAATATTCTTATCGTCAGTTAGCCTCTAAATTGCTTATCCTGTGTAGGCATTGCTTACCCCCGCGCAAGCAGGATTAAACCCGCTTACTACTCCTTACTCCCGTGCTACTTTCTTTAAAAGAAAAGAAAAAGGGGTGATAGGATAGTGGTGAAAGGGGGCACAAAGAGGGAAAGATAATAAAATAACTAGGGATGTACAGGACGGGTGTAGGGAAGGTCCATAGCTGTCTATTTCTTCTACAGCAACAGATGTGCATATACACTAAATTTGGAGGTGGATGTGGACACTCCAAACCCCTGAGAGAGGGGTGAGGACAACAATAATATGTTGTGAAGCCAATTATACCAGATTACGTGTCCAGTGGACATGTGTGTGAAATGGAAAGCTATGTATGGGGCAAGTTTTTTGGGGGGAACAAATTGCCCTTTTTTTCTTTTTTTTAAGGTGAGACTGGGATGTTGGGGAAGGGTAGTAGGTATATTTGGAGAGGTAGGTTAAGTGGGATGACAGACAAGACAGGATATAGAGGCAGTATATGACACATGTGGGAGGTAAACACCTTGGATGGGGAGGGGTGTTTGGAAGTTGGAAGCCCATGAGCCCCCAAATGGAAACAGTGGGACTGAGGTCCCCACCAAAAGGCAGTCACCACTGGATCTTCATGGCCCTGAAGGTGGCTGTGCTGGGGGCTGGGTAGGAGGGACAGGCTGACCCTCTAAATGCACCACACAGCCCTCAAGCTGGCGTAGCTGATCTCCAAACTCCCTGCTGAAGTCACTACGCACCAGACCCCAGACCTGACGACAGGTGACAGTTTCCTGTCCATGCCCGCTCCCAGGAGGAGGTGAGCCCCATACAAAACAATTCAGGAATCCGATCAACTTTTTTGTTCTTATGCTGATACAAAGAAAGGCCTTCTTCCTGTCTCAAAAGTGCTTGTCTAGATGGCTTTCTTCTCTGTCCTATCTATCAATTCGGGAAGCAGGAAAAAAACTGTGCTGAAAGAAACCTAAAGCATCAACCAGAAGCTTAGCCACCACTTCAGCTTTTCAAGCTAGCCTTCCACACTATTTGTGCAGCAGAGCCAGTTTTGGCTCTACAGTTCTCAAGAGTCTGTCCATTTGAGCACCCCAGGAGGAGGTGCTCTTGCATCATGGGATATGGGGCTGCCTCGAAGAAGACAACTAACATGGAACGCTATGGTAGGTACATAACTTCTCAATATGGAAGTTGCATGCAGCAAAAACACAGACATAATCCCTGTAGTTCTCACAACTTTCTTAGTCACTGCTGTAATCTGTACCTTACAGGAATTATTACACTACCCTATGGCCTTAGTTTGGACAGTGGTATGTTTGTAGACAAGTATATATGTGAACTGTGTTTTACCAACAGTATACACCTCTTACCTGATATACATGTGGAGGTATTGTTTATTAACACTACCTGACTGCTTCTATGCATATTCCCAGATTCCAGGTTGATGTTATGCACATACCTATCAATCTCTTGTTGCACACACTCTGGTCAAGGCTTGACAACATGCAGGTGGAACTGGGATGTATTTTGACAATTGCCCTCATAAACATTTGGTGAGTTGCTACAATGACAGGTTTGTTTACATATACATTTTCTGAATATTTACAGGTCTGGCAATCGGTTATATGTCATTAAAAGCTGCCTAAATTTCAGAGATCATCACACTGATTTGCCAGGGGGACAGGGTGATAGGCAGTGAATATAGGCTAATTATCTGGACATTCTGAACAAATCTGTACAGTTGAGGGGTATGATTATACATAGAGCTTACTACCACTCCAAGGATTCCAACCATGGCTTTGTCTGCTAAAAATAAAACAGTGTGTGTACATCATAATTGAGTGTGCTATTTAGATATTGCTGTGTATCTCTTCACTGTTTGCTGTCTATAAGTTTCCTGTGGTTTTACAGTCTGACCTTGTAATTACAACAGTCTTATACAGGGATTCCTAGACATTTTTATTATGTAGCACAGTGTGGGTGACAGTGATGACTAATACATTATTATTCAGAGAAACTGCAACACTAACAATGCCATACAATACCCGACTAAACAGTACAGTCAGGATTTCAATATTTATTTCCAGGCACAGTTTTCTTATCTGACAGACCTGTGGAAGGAATGTTTGTTAACACTACCTGAATGTTGCCACACATATTACCAGATTCCACGTTATTATTATGCCCATACTTCTCACTCTGTTACTGCACACACTCTGGTCATAGCTTCACAACATGGGATAGAGATGGGACGTAATTTGCATATTACTCTCATAACATTTTGGTGAGTTGCAAGAGTGACAGGTTTGCTTTGAAAGATGTATTTCTGATGGTTATGATGTCTGACAATCAGTTGTATGTCATTATTTTCTGCCTAAACTTCTGTGATCATCCCACTGATTTGCCAGGTGGACAAGGTGACAGGCAGAAAAGTTAAGCCAGTTATCTGAACTTTCTGACAAAATCTGTATTGTTGAGGGGTATGATTATGCATACAGCTTACTACCACTCCCAGGATTTGAACCATGGCTGTGTGTGCTAAAGATACAGCAGCTTATGTCACAGTCAAGTGTGCTAGTTGGATTTTGCTGTGTACCTTTTCACTGTTTTCTGTCTAAGTCTTCCTCAGTTGTACAATATGACCTTGTGATTACAACAGTCGTATACAGACATTCCTACACATTTTATTTATGTAGCACAGTGTGGGTTGTTGTGTCTTTCGGCTTTTTCCCAGTTAGGGGTCGCCACAGCGGAACTCCGGTCCGCTAATGATTGGCAGTAGATTTTTACATGCCGAGTTGCCAGCCCTGACACACAACCTTCAACGAAGGTACACCCATTCATGCATGTCTCCACACAGAAGACGCTCTAGCTGAGAATCGAACCGGACAATGTATTACTGTGAGTAGCACAGTGTGGGCAACTGTGCTTAATACAAAAGTACTATTAAGAGAATGCAACACTACATTACCATATGATACCAGAGTAAACACAAGCAGTGCAGGAGTTAGACCTTTATTGCCAGGCTGTTACCCTTTTATTTACATACAACCTGCCATATTGTCTGGTTTATTCAGTACATCCCATAAACAATACAGGTTTCATACTGGCAATTAACTTACTACTACTTTTAGATCTATTTCTTATGACAGTACATGCAAGATTATTACTAATCTTCCTTGTGACGCAGCCTTTGCAGCCTACACGCATGGGCTTCCTGATTGACAGCCCACTCCGCTGCAGCTGTCAGAGACATAGAAAAATATTTAGCCATACCTATCCATAATATACATGAGCTAGGCGATTATTAAACAGTTAGTAGAATGAGTACTTACACACTGCTGGGACATCACTCTGCCTAGCTTCTTGGATCCACTGATCCAAGAGCTCCCTCTTCCTCTGTTTCAGGTCAGCATAGTGATGCCTGACCTGCTCACCAGTTCAAGGGATGCCAGTGGCACTGGTGAAGTCATGGGCCAGACGGTCCCAGGCTTCCGCTTTATATTGAGAATGCTGATATGGGCCCTGCAGCAGTCTCTCTTTATGGTCTTTTACCAGAAGTCCTGCCATGACCTTAGACTCCTGGATGCTCCAGTGCTGTGCTCAGAAGCGTGATCCTTCCCCAACACTGGCCATTGTGCCTACAGGAGGAAGCTGCAACCAATTATGAGATGTATTCCTGCCTGTGGGGATTAAATAGGGCCAATTTCCTGCACTTTGCCATGATTGGACAGTTTTGAAAATGCTAAGCTATGGGCAAACCTGCTTACCTAAGGTTGACATTGCTTAAAGGGGCATACCAATGGGCAAATCTATTTAGCTGTGCTACGCATTGCTTACACCTGGTAAGCAAAGATGTGCAATGCTTAATGTTGCTTATTTTTAAATTTGCGCACTATTTGCTGTTTGGCATTGATTTAGCATTCATTACATGTTATAACTGTGTTTAGTATCTGTGATTCATGTGTACGTACACTGTATGGGGTGCTTGTGTTTATCAAGGGATTTCACCACTTTATTACAATGACACCTCAAATCTGGACTTAATGCAGTACTCTAGTTCACAAATATATGTTATTTAGTAGGTCATACAACAAAAAAATTGTTTATAAATTCCTTTCACATGTAAAATGTGATTTTGTTATAGTGAGGATCTGTTTGAGTATACCTCTGTTTTGTGTACAGCTGATATGGTGTAGTGATAAATCACTGTGGCTATGGTGTGTAGGGTCCTGGGCTAGAGACTTGCAAAGGCTGATTATTTTGTTGCTGGGCAGAACAAGGGCTGTTGGATACAGAGTGATTAAGGCACTTTTAAGCAGTTGTAAGAGGGTTTGCTCGACAGTAAGCAATGCTAACTTCTGGTTAAATATTCTTACAGTCAGTTAGCCTCTAAATTGCTTAACCTGTGTGGGCATTGCTTACCCCAGTGCAAACAGGATTAAACCCGCTTACTACTGCTTAAAAGTGCTTACTCCCGCTTACCCCACCACACTACTTTAGAAAGAAAAGAAACATGGGTCATGGGAAAGTGGTAGATTTGGACACTTTATACATTTTTTACACTATTTGCTGTATGGCATTGATTTATCATCCATTACATATTATAACTTTGTTTAGTATCCCTGATTAATGTGTACGTATAATGTATGGGAGACGTGTTTATCTGTGGATTTTACCACATTATTACAATGACACCTCAAATCTGCACTTAATGCAGTACTCCAGTTCACAAATATATGTTATTTAGTAGGTTAGACAGCAAAAAAAATGTTCACAAATTGCTTTCACATGGAAAATAGAATTTGTTACAGTGAGGATCAAACTGGGAATGACTGTTCGCAAAGTGAACGCTCTAACCACTACACTATTGCAATACTGCTTCTACTGAATATATCTTGCTATTTACCTTCTTGTGCCATTTAAGCTTGAGTATGCATAGCTAAGCAATGGGCAAACCCACACAGCTACAGTTAAATTTAATCAGTTTGATAAAAAAACATTTCTAGTGTTATTTTCTCTAAGGGACAGGTTTCACTTATTGATGTGGATTTCTTTGTGCATCTGCACATTTGACAGAAATCCTAGCATGTTTCTGTTGCTATGAGCATAGGGTTTTACTGGAAAGTGGGGCTTTGACCTTTGCAATGACTGTGGGTGTGTTTTATCCTGCAACATGTCACGTTTGTACACTAACAGTCCCACTTTGGGCATCTGAAAAGGTGGCAACCCCCTATATGAGCATTTTCACTCGTAATTGCCGAACGGCAATTCTTGAGTGCAAGGGCATGTATATTGTGAGAGCTCCACCCCCTGTACTCATCCATGCTCCATGTCCGTTTCGGAGCAGAGGCAGTGCTCCTTCATAACTATGAATAGCGCGCTGCCATGCTGCTCTTAAACAGTCGTTTTCATGCAGGAATAAGCTATTCCTGCACAGAAGTTTATTGAATCCAGGGGAATGTATCACAACTTATGCAGTCTGCTTACATAGATTCTCTCACCTCACATAGTTTGTTTTTGAAAATATATTTTTACCAGATAATGATTTAGTTAACAATTTTGCTTTTCAGTTTTTGTGATATATGTGTTATAA
The DNA here is from genome assembly GCF_019279795.1 of Protopterus annectens. Taxonomy (NCBI): domain Eukaryota; kingdom Metazoa; phylum Chordata; order Ceratodontiformes; family Protopteridae; genus Protopterus; species Protopterus annectens. Next base: position 1,294,429,037 of record NC_056732.1, read on the forward strand.
ACTATTCAATTCTACATAAACGTCATATTGCATCCAGAAGAAAAATCCATCCTTTTCAAAAGTTCAGGCAGGCTGTTTTGCAATGTCTATGTTATGTGAGTGATAAATATTCACTAGTGCTTTGTCAGAAAAAATCCAACACATTTTTGCATTAAGAATGGTTCCTAATATAAGATGAGTCTTTCTGCCCTCAGAAATTTCATATTGAATGTATGATAGAGTTGTCTTACAGCATCATACAAGTGCGGTAAGTTTTGTATATGGAAAAGTAAGTCTACAAAGGTAATCTTTGCTATAGCTAACCACTGTACTCTCATTTTCCGCTTGCAGTTCGTGCCTTGAAATGCTACAGCTGTGCTGTATATACTAAAAATGGCCAATGTACTGCAACTACTATGTGCCTCTCATTTGAGTATTGTTTCAAAGTGTCAGCAACAGCCGGAAGGCTTAGATTTAAAGAGTATACAACAGTAACTACAGGTATGTATCCTCACTCTATATTACCAGTTGCATGGGATATTTAAGGTCAAGAGTTTGCCTCACAAAAAGCAGAATTTAAAAACTAAATTGAACCTTGACAAGATGATAGTGTAGTTAGCAAGCATAAATCATGTGTATAGTAAATTAGTTTGCTACATTATAAGCCTGTGAATCTCATGATATTTTACTACATAAACATCAATCCATATTGGACAATGTGTTTATATCCTGGATTCTCCTGGTAAGGAACCTTTGTGGGCATCCCAGCTGTTGCATATGTCTGGTCAGGTACATGTGAAAGGGGGCATTTATACTCAATTATAGGTCTGATAATGTCCAAATAAAATGGCACTGTGACTATTTTGGCCCTGGATGCCATGCTCTTACTTACAAGCCTGGTAACATAGAATGATTTTCTTACTGCCTTGGCCCCATGCTGGTCAAAAGTCAGCTTACTGTCTATATGTGTTCTCAGATCCATGACTATCTGGTTGACTCTTAGGGGTGTCTTATTTATGGTGTAATTAGCCTGGGTAGCAGTTTTCCTAAAAGGCATTATAATGCATTTCTTGACATTGAGTTTTAATCTGTGACTTTGGCACCAGTCATTTGTGTGTGTTAGACCCTCTTGTAAGATGTTTGTGTCATGGGGGGATCTATGATAGCTCCCAATTTGCAGTCATCTGAGAACTTGGTCAGCCAAAGGCCCTTGACATTAGCCTTAATCTCCGAGAAGTAGTTGCCAAATAGGAGCGTTCCCAGCACAGAGCCCTGAGGTACCCCACTGGTGACCAGTCTCTTTGTGGAGGTAATCTCACCAATCCTAACTTCCTGGGTCCTGTCTGTGATCCAGCAGGCAATCTGACAAGTTATGTAGGAATTTATGCCCAATTTGGTGAGTTTGTCAGCTATACTTGAGTGGGGTATTGTATAGATTACTTACTCAGGTCCAGGTGGGCGGTATACATGATTTTTCCCTCATCCATTGCATTGGTGACCTTCACAAATAAGTCCACCAGGTTTAGTAGGCATGACCTTCCCTTGCCAAAGCCAAACTGGTTTGGGTCCAATGTCTGAAGGTTATCTGTGTCTTTATTGATCATTTCTGTGATAATTCATTCCATGGCTTTGCATATTACACTAGTCAGACTAATAAATCTGTAGTTTCTGTGGTTGCTTGATGGTTCATCCTTGTGAAGTTGGATAACTGTTGCAGTCCTTCATTCTCATGGTACAGTCTGTTATGAGGCTATAGTGGAAAAGTTACTCAAGTAGTCCCGGTAGGTCATGTTTCAGGGTATTTAGGAGGCATCTAGAGATATTGTCAGGGCCCAATGAAGCTGTGTGTTTGGCCTTTATGAGTACCATCAGGACCTGCCTCTTGCTAATAGGTTAGATGTCTTGCTAATAGGTATTTCATGGGAAGAGGCAGGGGGCAGAATGAGAGGTTAAGCTTGAAAATTGCTATGTTGCTATGCTAACTGAAGGTGGTAGCATTAACCACCAGTTCAGAACATTGATGTGTGCTGCCTTTGAAGTTTCAGACATAGCTTTAGAAAGCCTTGTAGTTGTTTTTAGCCTGTAAGGCTACCTTGAACTTGTAAATGGCTTTGTTGGACATTATTAGTCCTTTTAGTTTCCTTTTTAGTATAGTTAGAGTGTTTCTATCATTATAAGAGTTGCTCTTCCTGATTTTAGCCATTACTTTTTTACTTTTGTTATATACCCCATTAAGGTTAGGATTCCACCAGTGAGGATTGTTTTCAGAATTTGTTTGGGTTTACTTGCAGTAGTGAAGCAAACCCTATATAGCTATTTACATGATTTTACATGGTCTCTGTGAACAATTCTGCATAGGTTGCTGTGAACTCAGAGTTGGGAGGGGCACTGAATTGTGATAAACTATTGCTTTGGAATAGTTCTTAATTGTTACAGGGTTTGCTGGGGTTACCAAGTTGAATTTTATTTTGAAGAAAACAGCTTTGTGGTCCAACCTCATCAGTGATGGCATGACACTGGGGAGATGGGGGGCAGCACTCCCACATATTGGTGAGTACCAGGTCCATATGTTTGAAACACAAGGTTGTCGTACCCATCTGATGCCCATAACATTTGGGGTGTTTGCAAAATATCCCAACTAGCAAACTAAAACAATGAGTAAAAAGGTTACACAGAACTGATCAGTAAAAGTAAGTTTTAGTTGAATATTTTGCAAACATCCCAAATCTTATGGACATCAGATAGGTATGACAACCCTGTGTTTCCAAATGTTGACCAAACATTTCACTTATGCTGTGCTGATGATGCCATAAGAAGGCTGAAACATGCATATCCACAGCTAGTGGGGTTTGGCTTTATTGGCCTGAATTTGTCCATAAAAACACTTAAAAAGAAAAAAGTCATTGACATTCAGAACTGCCATATAGCTGAAACACCTGATGTACTTAAGGAGTCATTTGCATATATCCCATGTTGACTCTAATACAAGAGGTTTAAGGAATCACACAGTGAAAATTCTAGTTTTGCTAGATTTTTCTATCAGTTTAAAAATATTTTATTTGTTAGCTAAAATGGTATAGAATGTAGCACCTGTTTACTACATTTGTAGCAAGCAGTTTGCTAGAGTTTAAAAGATTTTTTTTTTAATGAAATATGCTGAAGGAGGGTTCAAAGCAGGAAACAGAAATTGGACCTGAATCGCTGGGGCAGGAGAAAGAGGAGGACATGTCATGCATCTGGCCACCTGTTTGGTGTGCCAGTAGAAGGAACGTCTGTTTTATTTATTAATTTTTTTGGCTCTTTAATTGGGAGGGGTGGGCTTAGATCTAACTGTAATAAGGCAATCACTTACAATTTAGAGCAATGTAGTGGTCAGTTTATTACAGTGAAGTGCATTTTTTTCACTATTTCTGGGATGGGCCACTGGTTCATAGTGCCTGCCTATGGTGCTGGCTGAATGAGCTATGCTTCTGTGGATGGAGATGGTCAACAGACCATGCTGCTTTAACTGGGGTGGTCTGTACCTCACCCTTATAAACATTCAAATATTAGCTTAAACATTGTCCTCTCCCATAGTGCCTTTGTTAGCAGTGCCAAATTGAAGTACTTCTGACATAGCAAATCATAACCAAGAAAATCTAAAGGTGCTACTGCTCAATACTAAGAGTCTAAACAAGAAACTTCATTCCCTACAAGCTCTCCTCACCACAGAGAATGCTGGCATCTGAGCATTCACTAAGACATGGTTTAAAGCAATGAAGGGCTCACTGGTACTGCAAGGTTATATCTTCCACACATTTAGACCAGCTACTACTACACAGACAGGGAGTAAAGGTGGAGGTGTCTCAATTTACATCAAAATAAATATACTTCAAGACTCGTCAAACAGGACAATGCACTTGAGCTTCTCCATGTTCAATTCACAATAGACAAAATCCCACACTACTGCCTTCCAAGCTACAGGTCCCCCACTATGACACAGGAAACCCATAACATGTATTTTAGCTTACTGGAAACACTCACCATCCAACCCAATACAAGATTCATGGGCGACTTTAATTGACCCACTACTAACTGGGAATCATATATGACACCAAACACGCAATCACAGAGATTCCTGGATTTTGTAAACACAAACCCTCTGGAGCAGATTGTCAATACATCAATCTGGGGTGTAAACATACTGGATCTGGTCCTCACTAATATAGGAGAATGGTGCACACTACCTAGTGTAATGTTGTTTCTGGTAAGGTCAGACCACAAAATGGTCTCCTTTGAAGTAAAAAATAAAATTTGAAACTCCATCTCACCCTGAAATATTCTAAGGCTAATGCCTGAAGAAGGGTTTCTGAAAGCACTTATCCACTGTATTTTATCATTATTTTATGTTGTGTACTTGCAATAAACCAGTTCCATCTTGTGAATTTAAGCTTCATTGTTTCAGCTGGAATTTTGAGAGTGTAGAGTAAAATTATTGGCCAGAGAAGGATATTGGATTAATAAGTGGTCATAGCAATATGAGGACAAGAGGTAGCAGTGTTAAAAGTATGCTAAAGCTAATGTCCTATATGGCAAAATTTCAAGGCTCCATAAACCCTGAGAATACTACTGCCTACATGGAAATGTTCACAGAAACCCTATAAAAACATATTAATAGTGGCAAAGAGGCAGCTGTACCCACCAGGAATAAGTACAGAACTAACTGAAAAAACAAGCCACCCTGGTGGAATCACAACATCAGTAGGTTCTGTAACAGAAGGAAGAAAGTCATGGCAAAAATTAGGAGGTGTAACACACAACAGGATAAAAGCACTCTCATCAAACTACACAAACAATTCAGAGGAAAAAATAAAGTCTACCAAAGCCAACTTTGAGGTAAATTTAGCCTCCCAGGTAGAAACCTCAAAGAAAATACATAACCGAGGGCAGAGATCATTGTTAATGAGACACCTTTACTGAGCCACAAGATATAGCAAACCTACTAGCAGACAAATTCACCTCTAACTTTTCCCCTCTCTCCCCATCAACCTCTCCTCAGGAAGTACAATCAAATATAACTCCCTCTTCTACAATCACTAAGGAGCACGTCTTCAATGCTCTAAGGCCAAGAGTACTGCATCAATGGGCCCAGACAATATCCCAGGATGCCCTCTAAACAGCATTATATACCACCTACCAGGCCCTCTGGAATCACTATTTAACCATAGTCTCCAAACAGGCTTTGTACTTAACGAATGAATAAATGCAGTAATCACCATTCTTCACAAAGGTGGGCCATCTACAGACCCTGAAAACTACAGATCCATAAGTCTCACTAGTCTCACATACAGAGTGATGGAAAGAATTATCATGGAAATGATTGATAATGACACAGGAAGCCTCCAAACATTGGACCCAAACCGATTTGGTTTCCTCAAGGGCAGGTCATGCCTACTCAACCTGATGGAGTTCTTTGATAAGGTCATTAAAGCAATGAATGATGGCAAAATAGTTCACACTGCCTACTTTGACCTGGCCAAGGCATTTGACATAATACTTGACTTGAGTATTGCTGACCAGACTGAAGAGGCTAGATATAAACCCTTATGTCACCCAGTGGATAGCCAGCAAGTTCTCAGACAGGACCCCGGAAGTTAGAATTAGGGAGTCCACCTCTACAAAGATGCCAGTCACAAGTGGAGTCCCTTAAGTATTGGTCCTGGGACTGCTCCTTTTTGGCGTTTACTTCTCTGAAGTCAAGGCCAGTGACACAGACAATTGCAAATTAGGAGCTGTCAAAGAATTCCCTACCAATATTAATTTTCTCCAGGAAGGGCTGACACAGACAAATAAGTTGCATCAGAATGATGGACTAAAACTAAATACCAAGAAATGCATAATAGTGCCCTTCAGGAAGTTGACCACCCCTCGTAACTATCATACTGAGAATACACCCCTAACAGTAGACCCAGTAGTCAGGCACTTGGGGGGACACATAGACAGTAATCCAACCTATGGCCATCCTGTGTCTACAATAGTGAGGAGCTCTTTCTACATTGTGCAATTTATAAACAAAGGTATGTCCTCTAGGTACAAAGAGGTCATTGATCCATCGTATTCAGCATTCATCAGACCTGTCATTAAGTACAATGCCTCCTATGGTATGTAACTAACCAGGCACATCCAACCACTGGAACATCCATAGGGGTTTCTCACTAAAAGAATACATGGCATACCTATCTCTGTATTCTGCCTTTTACAGGCAGTTGATGGGAGATCTATGCCTGGCATACAAGGCATTGTCAGACCCCCCCCACCCTGATGGACTTCTTGCATATCTGCAAATCAGGCAGCATCAGAATTACCCATTCTAAAGACTTAAACCTTGCCTGTGATATAAACAGGACCTGCTGGAGAGACAGGTATGTATCCTAGAGACTACCCCTTCTCTGGAACAGGCTCCCCATCCATTTAAAGCAGAGTCCCCCCCAACCCAATTTAAGTGTAACTTGGATAATTGGATAGGGAGCAGGAAATTCATCCCTGGTTTGGCACCCATGTCTCTAATGAAAACAGGCAGCCTATAAATGTTTCATCTCCCAAGCCCCTCCTTAATAAGAGTACCATAATTTGTCAGAGATATGGGATGCATGGCTGGGCTTAAAACAGGTCTATTGGAAGGCTGTAGTGGTTGCTAGCCCAGTACACATCTTGGAACCTAGGAACCTATGAGGCGGAATATATCTGTCTATAGAGGGGCAGTAAAAGTCTCCCATGAACTGAGTATTTGGTTTAATGGTGAGTGTCTCCAGTAGGTCTAGGAACAAGCTATGAGACTCTAGGGACATAGATGGTGACCTTTAGCTTGCTAGCATATGGTGTGGGACTTTGTCTATACTGATTTGCATGTGGATGAATTCCAGGACATCATCCTGTTTAACCAGCCTAGACTTACACTTGTAGCTAATGTAGATTGAATCTCCTCTAGCATTTGTTCTTGTCTGTGCAGCTGATAGTTTAAATGTGGAAAGCATTGAAACCTTGCACTGCCAGAGTACTTTCTGTGGCTTTAAACCATGTCTTGGTAGCAGCACATATGTCTATATTCCCCAAGTTTGACATTTATCACTTATTTATCTGACATTTGTTTACTGGGAAAGCCTGAATCTGTCAAAAAAACTATTTTCAGCAGAGGCTCAGGGAGAAAAGCTCCAAAAACATCAAACTACATAAACAAGAGTATATGAGACAGAAACTTTGATTATATTATAGAGCTTTGAATCAATGAACATAAAATTAAAGTGAAAGTAGAATATGAGAGCGTAGAAATTGGTTACATTAGAGACTTTTAACATCATACAATTTTAAATTAAAAAAAATTATATTAAAAATTCTTAAATGTTCTTAAATTTTTAGAAACAATACAATGATATATATCTATATCTACATATATTTATCTATCTATCTATCTATCTATCTATATATATATATATATATATATATATATATATATATATATATACATTTATGGATTCACTTTATAATCTCAAAATACTAAAACACTGATTTTTAGTATCTCGATACTATAAAGCCGAAATCCCAGAAAACCAACACCCAAAACCGCAAAATTAATAATTGTGATCATTCACATACATGCAACATCACACAAACAAGCACACTTACACCTACCTAATTACACTACAACAAACAAAACAGCGCACACAAACAACATAACAAACACACCTACCCTACCTATAAGCAGGGGGGCAAGCCCCCTGCACTTCCCACACCCCCGCTACTTATAGATACTAACTCCGAGGTCGCACTAAACACACAAATATATAAAACTCACCAAAGCACACACTCACACACTAAAATCCCTACCCAATACCCTTACAAGAATACCACTTACCTGAATCCCCAGCTAAATCCACAAACCGCACCGCACGTCACGAATGCAACAGTACAATGGTGGATTCGACATTTCTGCGTTTGATATTATGTAGTTTTGTGTAACTGCACTTTCGACTTTATAGTCTCGAAATACTAAAATTCAATATTTTAGCATTTTGAGATTATAAAGTGAAACAATACATATAGATAGATAGATAGATAGATAGATAGATAGATAGATAGAAGTATTAGCCAGAAATGTAATTGTGTTTAATCTAAAGAAGAACTCAGAAAGAGTTTACAGAAGAGCAATATGTATATAAAAACAGATACTTATAGATCAGAAATATTAGAGAGGGTGAGACAAGTAAAAGGGGACATAATCCTAAAATTGAGAGGTGGGAATGAGTGGGTAGAGCAGGAATTACAGGAGATGAGACAAAGATGGGAGTGGTTAGAACAGATTAAAGGAGGTGAGAAAAGTGAGGGCAAGAAGTAGATTCAGCCAGGATTAGTACAGGAGTGTAACCAAGTTTTGGATCAGAATTCCATCAGTGAGTACTTGAAAGTGAATAGGATAGAGATTGCCCTGGTGGCTAGAGGTAGGGAGTTCAATTGTTTGGCTATAGGAGTAAAGGCATTGTCCAGATGACTGATTTGGGTTTGTGGATTATGAGTAGATGCTTATCCTCTGATCACAGCAGTCTCTGGAGAAGATAGAAGTGAGGGATAGAGCAAAGGGTAAGGCAAGTTTTGGGTTTCTAAACTGTATTTTGGGTAGTATTAAGTTGTAGGAAAATAAGGTGATGCGGAAGTTCAAGCCATTTAAGAGACTTAAGAGCTGTACAACTTTAAAGTAGTTGCAGACTTTGCAATTTTATTCTAACAAGTTCTGAGTTTATCTTTTAGTGAGGTCTGTAGGTTGATAAGAATTTGAGCACTGTACAAGAGTGGGGGTAAGAAGTATGAGGTGGCAGGTGTAATTTTGGTAGATGAGTTTAAAAGTATTTATTCCTGTAAAGTATACCAAGTTTCTGATAGTGCCTTCATAAAATCATAGATAAGGTTAAACTTTTTCTGGCTCCATAAAGTCTGTTCTTCATTTTTTCCTTAGAACTGCTCTACTAGTAATCTAAAAACCAAATATCCTAAACTAAAAAGCTTAGCATCTGAAATTTTTAAAGCTTTTTTTTTTTTTCCAAAAAAAAAAAAACAGCACTTGTCTTAAAAAAAGCATCTTTTTCAGGCTTATACTCTGTATACATAGTACAAAGTCCTCACTAGCACCCCCCCAGGACTTCCACTTCCCTTTCTTCTCTTCCTCTATTATTTTACACCCCCTGCTAACTTAATTCTAGCTATGTGAAGGGCCAGATGCTGGCGGCGCCCTCCCTGTCCAGTTGGTGAAATCTGAGATATTTGAGGCATGTTACAATTCCCTCATGTAACAAGACAATCCTTCTCCTCCCACATAACACAAATACTTGCTAGAGATGCAGCATTTAGCCAAACTGCAAGACTGAGCTCTCAGAGTTCTGGCAAGACCAGACCAGAAGGAGAGAGAAGGCAAACACACAACACACAAAACCACCAAACACAACCACTATCACAAATAACAAATAAACACACAAAGACATACGGTAATGCTGCTCAATGCCAGAAGTCTAAATCTCAAAATGCATGCACTCGAGGCCCTTCTCAGTATGGAGAACATCGATGTCTGTGCTGTGACTGAAACCTGATTCAAGGCCCTCGAGAGAGCACGCACTATCATCAGGTTTTACTCTCATATCACCCCAAAACCCGAAAAGACTATACCACAAAAGGAGGGGTCATCAAGGATTCATCAACCATACCCCAGGTTGGTGGTTGGTGGTGCATCGGAAAAGCATCGGAAACCATCCAGGTGCAACAAAACTGCTCTACACTGTTTATTTGTAGCAAAGCATGCTGCAGGCCACCCCTTCCTCCACAAACCCCACACACAGCCTTCCTCCAGACACTGGTATCTATAAATGTATCTCCAAACACCATATTATTGTGACAATATAGAACATCGATACACTAGGAACAAGAACATTACTCAAGCCCAAACTTTCTAGCCCAAAGGGAGTCAAGTTCATAATCAAAATGCCATGGAACAAGTAGTCACCGCTCACAAAAGAAGATCAAATATATGGGGACAAATGCCCTTACAAATGCTTCTCGAACACCTCCAGGACTGCATGGATCAGGCAATCCCTATAAAACCAAGACTTTTTCACCAAGGGCAAACGTCCAGCCTGGTGGACCCCAGCCATAAAACAAACTTTTTACAATAAGAGAAAAGCTGTTACATGATAGAGCAAAATCCATAAAAGAGAAGACACCTTTGATCATTATTAGTAAAAATATGAGCACTCATAAAATCATCCAAGGCGAACTTTGAGAAAGATTGCCATAGATTCAAAAGACAATCATAAGGCCTTCTTCAGCTATGTTAGAAAAACCTGGGTGGAAACTCCAGATATGCTCAGAATTGGTCCAAATGATACAAAATCACTGAACCCACAGACATTGCTAACATACTGGCAGACAGGTCAGGTGCAAACTTCCCCCCCCTCTCCCCAAAAGGAGAGAGATAATCTTATCCCAGCTGGAGTCTAGCCCCAGACATCTCCACGCGCAGGTGAAAGCTCTAAACAAAGCTAAAAACACAGCATCAATGGGACGGGATGGTGACCCCGCTGTGTGCTACCTAACTCAATGAGGAACTAAAACCACATACAAAGGCAGCTTTTTAATTAGCCTTACCCTACACACACAGGAGAAGGAGGAGCCACAGGGTCCCACTCCACAAACATAAACAAAGACATAGGGGACTTGCAGACATTGACCCCCCCACCCAGTTTTTGTCTTTTGTGGGCAGATCATGCTGAACTTTCTGAACTTCACTTCTTCTTTCGAAACAGTCCAACCAAGAGGGAGGGGGGGGGAATACAGCCTACCTTGCCCTTGACAAAACTGCAACACTTTCCAACATAATCCCACTGGTATTTAGAGTAGAGAACTTACTTAAATGTAAACCCATCCATAAGTCACAAGATGGGTTGGGGTAAACTGGCTAAAGGACAGAACCAGAGGGCTAGAGCTCAGACAGACTCCGTCACTCCAAGCCGGGTCACAAGTGGTGGTGTCCCACCCTGCTCGTCCCTTGGCCCCCTGTTGTTCGCATCTACAGAAGAACAGTAGGCAAACATAGAGGACTATATGACACAAAACTTTGCAGATGACTGGAAAGTGGCACGGATGTGGATAGTACATCCAGATCCCACTACCATATAGGTGGCAATCTACTAAGCACAGAAGAGGTTATCAGGGACCTGGGGATCCAGGTTAACAGTGGCCTTTCTTTGACACCTCACATTGTTAAAGTGGTTAGAAAGACCTTCTACATTGCCCACCTGATCATGAAGGGATTCAAGGATCAATCAATTGAGGTCATCCTTCCTCTATCACTTCACTTATCAGACCAAGACCAATGACATTCCCCCACGATGTATCTCACCAGGAATTGGAGAGAGCAATTGAGAGACCCCAAAGTTCCTCACCAGAAGGGATAAAGACTCTCAAAAATGTCATATGCCGCCAGACTGAAGAAACCCAGCCAGCTCTAATCGCAGCTCAGAGGTGCTGCTCAGAGGGTGACCAAGGCCTGAGTCCACCCGCCCTACAACACGAATTCACCATGAAAATCCCCACCTCAAAAAACCAAATCTACCTCCAGAGACTCCTATGTTGTGGAAACAAAAATCCCGGGTCCATGGGAGGTAGAGCACTGGCTTCTCGTTCAAGAGAAATCTTGGACGTGGATGGAGATCGTAGTTTTACCTCCTCCATCATCTTCCTCGTCAGCTGGCTGGACAGACCAAACACACCAATGGGCACACAGCATTTTAATAAAAGGGCAATAAGTGGAAAACTCTAAAATGGGCTTTAGCTTGCCTTAGTAGGGAGTATGAACCTATGACCCTATAGATTCATATCTTATCCAGTGTCGATCCTTATTAACAGGTCCATAGCAGAACAACATGTCCCAGCAATATGGAAAATCACACACATTATCCCCTTACACAAAGGCAGAAATTCCACAGAGATGACCAACTACAGACTGATCGTTATTCTCTCTGCACTATCTAAACTCCTTGAAAGATGTATCCACTCCCATCTGATTCATTACCTTACCTTCAACAACCTGCTAGCAACATGTCGACATAGTTTTAGGCCCCATCATAGTATCACAACTACATTCCTCAGTTTCAGCAATACCATCAACCAACTCAGAAACAATGGTAAAATAGTGTCTGCAGTCTTTCTATACATGTCTAAGGCCTTTGATATGATCTACCACCCCAAACTATTAAATACACTCTCCAAACTGAACCTCAGCCTCTATGCACGTCAATGGTTCTGAAGCTATCTACAGGACCACTGACAATTTGTAGGATTGCCACCTTTTCAGTGGGCCAAAGTGGGACATGGGGGTGTGGCCAATATGACACTAGCTACACTGTCTACCATGACATCACCACAGGAGCGGTGAAGGAGATGCTGTTATGGGTACGACGGATGGCTGCTGAAGTGGCTAGCTAGCTGGCTAGCTGGCTGCTGGAGTGGCTGGTTGGCTGGCTGCTGGAGTGGCTAGTTGGCTGGCTGCTGGAGTAGCTAGCTGACTGGATGGCAGGCTGCTGGAGTGGCTAGCTGGTTGGTGGGCATAGCAGCTGGATGGATGGATGGCTGGCTGCATGAATGGATGGATGGATGGCTGGCTGGATGGATGGATGGATGGATGGATGGATGGATGGATGGATGGATGGATGGCTGCATGAATGGATGGCTGCATGAATGGATGGCTGCATGAATGGATGGCTGGCTGGTTGAATGAATGGATGGCTGACTGGCTGGAAGAATGGCTGGTTGGCTGCATGAAGGGATGCATGGCTGACTGGCTGGCTGCATGAATGGATGGCTGGCTGGTTGGAAGTATGTCTGTCTGGCTGACTAGATGAATGGATGGATGGCTGACTAGCTGGCTCATAAGAAAAAAAAAAATCTCGTTTTTTTTTTTTTTTTTTTTTTTAGCAGCTGTAGAGGCACTTAAAACAAAGCACTCCTATAGCCGCAATCTTTGCAGGGCTCTTCATGCCCCAATCCCCACCCCTTTCATGAATTGCAGCCAATTGCTGCATGAATTACAGCACCCGGACCTAACAGGCAGCAGCTTTGCCTGCAGGTCTGGGTTGGTGACGTAACTGAATTGCCATGGAAAAGCCGGAAGTAATTGCAGCTTTTCCACGGCAATTCAGTGTGATTGAAAAGCAGGACTTTTCAAGTCCCACTACTTTCCACAGCAGGCAACGGGATGAGGCAGCTCAACCTGTGAGTGTCCCACTGACAACGGGACAGGTGGCAACCATAACAATCTGTAAAATGGCTTAATGCCCTATCCTGCCCTTTTCCTGTCACACTACCTCAAGACTCAATTACTGGGCTGCTACTCTTCACTATTTTACAAGCAGCCTCCATAGTGCTAACCCACTGACTTCAACTATCCAATATGCAGATGACACAACACTTTTATGCACTGCTAATAACCTGCAACACCTCCATGATATAACCAAAAAATCATTCTCAGATATCGGGATATGACTCTTTAGCCACCAGCTCATACTCAACCTTGATAAAACGAAACTCATGATCTTTGAACCCCCAAGATCCTCCCCCCAGTACCATCTACATGACAGCTAGGAATAATACTAAAATTTATGCCGGTTCACAAATAAAACTATTAGGAGTAATAATTGATAACAATCCAAGATTTGACCTACATATAGCACAAACAATTAAGGAAGTTCACAAAAAAATGGATACTCTTTACAGAAATAAAAAGTATCTAACACCTCTAGGGTTGCCATTGCTAGAACCCGTCTTCTGTCAACACTTCAGCATGCTTTCCCAGTTCCCATCAACCTTAAAAAAGAGAGATTTAATTAAACTTGAAACATGCTACAATAACATAGCTAAATTTACAACTGACTGCCCACATCATACCCACCACTGTCACACCTTAAAAAACTCTCCTGGTTAGAACTTCCACAACTTCTGTCCTATAATCAATTAACCTAGGCACATAAACTAGTATATCAACCTGAAAAAAAACTGTCCTTCTAAACATTCTCCAGCCCCATACCATAAACCGAAGTCTTTGCTCAACAAATAAATCTCTACTACAAGTGTCCAAATTCACTAATATGGCAGGGGACTCCTTATATTCTTATCATGTAGCAACAAGGTGGAATTCACTACCTCACAGCATCAGAGCCAACACAAATACCAACTAATTCAAAAAGATTATTAAAAATGATCTTAATGACACCTGGCTTTGCTCCTGTACTACTCCAGGCTCACTAGTTTTAATAGTTCTGGTCATAGTTTTTCTTCTTCTCTGACCACCTCATAATCTATGCTTTCTCTCTCTCCTGTCTAGACTTCCTTTTCCTTTCAATTTCCCACCTACAAACCCTTCATCAGCTTACTTTGAGAAACTACAATATCTATACTATTATAAGGAATTATATCAGATGATTGTATAATACAAATGTCAGCTATAATAGCATAGAATGTAATTTCTGGTGTACTATGTTTTGTATATTTTTTGTATAATTTCTTGTATAAGTTGTGCATAATCTTTATATGTGGAGTTTTCTCACCGGGCCTCCACTGAAAATGGGTCTTATCCCAGTCAGACTTTCCCAGTAAACAAATATTAAAAAAAAATAGATAGATAGATAGATAGATAGATAGATAGATAGATAGATAGATAGATAGAGTGTTACTAGGCTAAGAACCCGGGGGGTCCTTTCTAAGCCTAGCCAAGTTTTCCCAAAAGAATAATGACATCCTGTATCCAAATATGACACTGAGTGCCAGGCATCTATAAGCTATCTCTGCCCATAAGGGACATTGGTGCCAGGCCAGGTGTAAATTTCCTATTCCCCAGCCACTGGTCTAGGTTGCACTTAAACTGGGTAGTAGACAAACTCAGCTTCACATGGATGGGAAGCCTGCTTCATAAGAGGTACAGTCTTTGGGATGCATATCAGTTTCTCCAGCATGTTCTGTTTAAGTCACAGACAAAACTCAGGTCCCTAGACCTTGATTTTAAGTGTGGGGTTTGTGGATGCCTTGTAAGGCAGACATAGATCATCCCTCAGAAATCTGTAGGAGACTGAATAGAAGGAAAGGAGTTTAAAGCACTCTGCATATGGCAGGTTTTCTATGTCTTGCAGGAACCACTGAGATCACTCTAGTTGTTGCATATTCCTGGCCAGGTACTTACCGATGGGAGCATTGTACTCTATGATTGGTCTGATAATGGCAGAATACAATGGGATAATGACCTCTTTGGATCTAAATGCTGTACTCTACCTTATAAGTTGCACAATATAAAAGGATTTCTTCACCACTGTGGCCAAGTGCTGTTCAAAGGTAAGACTACTCTCTATGTACGTGCCCAGATCCCTGATCACTGGGTCGACTCTTAGGGGAATATTATCAACATGGTAATTAGTGGGGATGGTCGACATCCCAAAGGGTACAGTTATGCTTTTCTTAGTATTGAGTTTAAGACCATGGCTTTGGTACCATTTGTTAGTCAGAGACAGGCCTTCTTGAAGAATGCTAGTGTCTGCAGGGGAGTCGATGGCAACCCCCAGCTTACAACCATCTGCAAACTTAGTGATCTATAAACCTACAGTATGTGCTTCCACTTCACAGAAATAGATGCCAAAAAGGTGCAGGCCTCCATTTGTGACTAGCCTCTTGGTGGAGGTGGCCTCACCTATTTTGACTTCCTGGGTCCTATCAGTAAGCCATTTGGCTATTTGGTGGGTGATAAAAGGGTTTATACCTAATTCAGTGATCTTGTCTATAATGCTTGAGAGGGGTATTTATCAAAAGCCTTGAGCAGGTTGAGGTGTGTACACTTTTGCTCTCATCCATTGCTTTGGTGACCCTCTCATAGAAGTCCACCAGATTTAATAGATATAACCTTCTTTTAAAAAAGATGAACTGTGATGGGTCTAGTGTTTGCGGGTAACCTATTACCTTGTTTATCATGACCATGATGATTCTTTCCATGGCCTTACATATGAGGCTGCTCAGACATATGGGACAGTAGTTAACCAGATCAGTGGTTGGACCTCCTTTGTGCAGGGGAATGACTGCAGCCATAATCTATTCCTTTGGCACAACACTGAGTGTAGGCTCTAGCTGAAACGTGATTCAAGCAGACCAGAGAGGTCATGCTTCATGCTATTTAGTAAGCATCCCAGAATGTTATCAGAGTCCATCAGTGCAGTGTTTTGGCCTTGTAAAGTGCATTGATGACCTGTTAGCCAGTAATGGTTGGGGGACTGTGGTACACGGTATTTCCTTTGGACTATCCGAGGGGAGTGGGGGGAGAAATTTGAGCTGAAACTGTCAGCCAAAAGGTTGGCAATAGCCTCCGCTTTTGCTCTTTTTAATTTCTCCAAATATTTTGGGTTTCTAATATGATGGGACTGGACCCCATTCCTAAGTAAAAGTATGAGTAAAGTTCATGAAATCTGTATTGTTTCAGTCTTTGATGTTAGCCAGAAGTGCTCTTCTCAGCATCTGCAATGTGCCCAGTAATTACTTCTTCTCCAATTCATATGGAGTTACATGCATTGGTAAAATATCCAAGTATGACTAATTATTTATGGAGCCCATGCCCATGTTTACCTTACTTTTTTGGAATACCAAAGCCGCACAAGAACAGAGAAGACCCACCTTATAGACCGGTGGTAGCAAGTGGAGGTTCCCTTACTGAGGCCACAGCCATTTACCTTGATTACTGGCTGAAATCTCTAGCAGAAAAGAATAAGTCATACATAAGAGATTTAATGGATTTTTTGAAGAAAATGAAAAACATTACAGTGGAAGGTGACAGTATTTTGGTAACTATTGATGTGGAATCCTTGTACACAGTGCTCCCTCACAATTACTGTATAACAGTAGCCATGGAGTCTTTTAAAAAACATAATCAGGGTATACAGGCACAGCTGCAAAAGTCAAGCAAGCTCATTAATCTTGTACTGGACTTCAATTTCTTTACTTTAACCTGTGTGCTGAGCCTTACAAGACAGCCTTACAAGACTATCTGCAAATATATAGAGCTGAGTATATTTTTCTGTATTATTCTGTATTATATAGCCTAATTGTTGCTTAGATATCTGTTGTCTTACTGTTCTGCAAATATACAGAGATCACTATATATTTTTTTGGTTTTATAATTTGCACTGTGTTTCCTCACATCTCTGTTGAAACTGTCTTCCCCACCCCACCCCCATTTTCTGCCTTGTCTTCAGCTGATATAACTGTTTTTTATAGCTTGTGTGTTGCTTAACTCAAGGTTCCCTTAATTTGACCTGCTAATAACAGCCTGCATTTAAATTGGAACCTGTGTGCTGAGAGACAGCCTTACAAGACTATCTGCAAATATATAGAGCTGAGTATATTTTTCTGTATTATTATGTATTATAGAGCTAAATTGTTGCTTAGATATCTGTTGTCTTACTGTTCTGCAAATATACAGAGATCAGTATATATTTTTTTGGTTTTATAATTTGCACTGTGATTACTCACATCTCTGTTGAAACTGTCTTCCCCACCCCCCTTCCCTGTTCTTGGTTGTAGTTTAAATTTGGTGGCTTTTGCAGTGCCCGGCCCACTGTAGATTTGATCTAGGACACTCCCCCAGTCCCATCTCTTTACCGCATTCTACCTAATAAACCCTTTCTGCACTTGCTTTTAGTCCTTTTTAATTTAATTACATTTTTTCAAACTGTGTGTGGACTAATATTGCTACATACTCAAGTGTGCCAGCTTGCACCGCATGTGAATTGTTTTACTACTGTTTTTGCTACTTTTCTGAAAAAAAAATTGTAAGCCTGTTTCCTACCTTTCTTGTAATTAGTGTTCCAGATACAGATTTGCTGTATACAGGACTGTTTGTAAGCTTCTGAGCCCCCCAAGCCTTTTTGTGTTGGAGGGAAGCCTTCCAGCTTATCAATGGGAGTGGTAAGCATTAGGTAACCTGTTTACCACATAAGGAGTGGTTCTGACCCAGAATTTGTAGTTATTGGCCGTTTGGGCGGTCTTCCATCTCTCTCAACTTTCTGATTTGAAGGCCTGCATTTGCACTTGTTTCTGTCCTGTAACTCCTGGGCCCATCTCATTTGCTCACTCAAAAAAAAAAAATTATCTGCTTTTACTGTATTTGTGTTTCTTCCTACTTTATTTTGCTTTTGCGTCATCTTAAAAGTACTCAAGTTGTATTTATTACTGCTTGGTGTAACTCATTCTAAGCCTTTTACTTTAAGCACTTGGGCTTCAGACTAGTTGTTTTACATTAAGAAGGTTTGTGGTCTGCACTGTAGTGGTAGAACAGGTAGCTTACATCCTTCTAAGTTGGGAAATGCTGATTGAGGGCTCAGTGTCTGTTATTCTAAAAGTGTATTAATGCTGGTTTAAGCACTTGGGCTTCAGGCCAGTTATTTTACATTAAGAGAATTCGTGGTCTGCACTCTTGTGGGAGGAGAGGCTGGACTCTGCCCTTCTGAGCTGGGAATTTCTGGTTAAAGGCTTATAATGCCTGCATATTTGAACTGCTTCTTACTGAAATTGGTACACCTTGTTTGCTGTAGCATAGACTAGATCCAGGCCTGCTGAATCTAGCTTTGTTTGTATAACCTGAGCACTAATCTAGGCATTCTTTAAATTATTCAGTTGTATTTATTACTGCTTGGTAGTAACTTGATTAAAGTGTAGCTATCATTCTAAGTCTTTTGGATTAAGCACTTGGGCTTCAGACCAGTTGTTTTACATTAGGAAGGTTTGTGGCCTGCACTGTGGTGGCAGGACAGGTAGCTTACATCCTTCTAAGTTGGGAACTGCTGATTGAGGGCTCAGTGTCTAAAAGTGTATTAGTTGTGGTTTAAGCACTTGGACTTTAGGCCAGTTATTTTACATTAAGAAGGTTTGTGGTCTGCACTCTTGTGGGAGGAGAGGCTGGACTCTGCCCTTCTGAGCTGGGAATTTCTGGTTAAAGGCTTATAGTGCCTGCATATTTGAACTGTTTCTTACTGAAATTGGTACACCTTGTTTGCTGTGGCATAGACTAGATCCAGGCCTGCTGAATCTAGCTTTGTTTGTATGCTTGTTGTTTGTTTGCTTGTTATTTCTCTGAAATGCTAATTCCACCTAAAACGCGGCTTTTCAGCACTTCTGTGGATCCCTAGTGATATCTGCATTGCTTACTGTACTTATTTCCTTGTTTCACTTGAAAGAAAGTTACTGTTTGTCGTTTTTGCATTTAAGTTACCTGTAACACATTACATTTAAGTTACCTGACACTTACTCACTAAAGCAATTATATAAGTCAGCACTAAAAAATTAAAAGCACTACACCAGTCAAGAGGAGAAGGAAACCACACTCACTATAATTCCACTCTCAATTCCAGTCTCACATAGACCTACCATGACAGCAAACCAAACACATAAACACACAAAAACATACTCGGAGGCTCTAAATAAAAATCTGCCTAAGCAGCAGAGACCTCCAAAGCAGACACCCAAGCAACCACTACCCCAAAACAAAACACATGCAACACATAGCTCACAAAGCCAGTGTGCCAAACAGTCACAGCCCTTAAGGCTAAACAACACACCTGATGCACTTGTAATAGGTGACTCTATCGTCAGGCACACTGACATCCCGCTTACCAGGCTGAACAAGGAGAAGGTCATGGTGAGCTGCCTGTCGGGCGCTAGGATCCGCCACATAACACAAGCACTCAGGTCACTCCAAGGCAAATGCAAATATGACTCAGTCATTGTCCATGCTGGTGTGAATGACCTGAGACGTACCTCCCTGGACTACATGAAAAGAGACATAGAGGAGCTCTCTGAGCATGTAGCCCAGGCCGGTATGACCCTGACCTTGAGTAGCATCTTACCCTCACCAAGAATGATGCCACAATATGAAGACAAGATGATCAATTTCAACAATTGGCTTAAGTATTGGTGTCATTTAAAGGGGATCCAATGCCTGTTAGCCTGGGATGACATGCTCGACAAGCCACGATGCTTCGCTATGGATGGCTTTTACCTGTCACCCCTGGGCTTTTGGATATTGGCAAAGGCTCTTGCTATTCCCATAGTGCCTTTTTTAGGCAAGGCTCAAAAGACAAACCCACCTCCATAGGTATCACAAGGGATAAGAAACTAAGAGTAATGCTACTCAACGCCAGAAGTCTAAACCTCAACATGCACATACTTGAAACTCTCCTTTGCATGGAGAACATCGATATCTGTCCAGTAACAGAAACCTGGTTCAAGGCTCCCGAGAGCACCCCAGCACTACCAGGTTATACCTCATACCATGCTTTTTGGCCCCAAAACTTGGACCGAACCACAAAATGAGGGGGAGTATCAATATTCATCAAAGATACCCACACCTCCAGGTTGGTGGCACAGCACGAAGCATCAGAGACTATCCATGTGCAACTAACAGTGGGTAAAACTGCCTTCCAGTTTATAGCCTGCTACAGACCACCCTCCCAAACCCAGGAACCCCACTCGGCCTTCCTGAGAACACTGGAAAACATGAAGGTCTCTCCAAACACCATTATATTGGGCGACTTCAATACCCAAACATAGACTGGGAGCATTACTCTAGCTCCAACACCCTAGCCCAAAGGTTCCTAGAATTTATAAACTCAAATGCTATGGAACAACTTGTTACCACTCCCACAAGAGGGGAATACATACTGGACCTGATCATCACCAACATGGGAACTCTATGCTCCAGACCAGAAGTGTATCCCTCACTGGTAAGATCAGACCATAAACTAATCTCACTGGATATTCACATCCCGACCCCACCCCCTGCCCAGAAAACCACAGTGAAAAACTTCTCTAAATCAAATTTCACACTCCTCAAAACCGAGGTGGAATCCTTCAAAGCCCCCAGGCCTGTGCAAAATATGGCCCAGACCGCAGAATCCTTTATAAACGCATTCTATGAACACCTTCAGGAATGCATGGATCATGCAATCCCAAATAAAACCAAGACCCAATCCTCCAAAGGCAGATGTCCTGTCTGATGGACCCCAGCCATAAACAAACTATACAATAGAAGGAGGAAGCTACTACATGATAGAGCAAAATCCCAAAAAGGGAAGGCATCTCTGATCAGTATTAGCAAAAAACTAAGGGCACTCATAAAATCATCTAAGGCCAGCTTCGAGAGAAAAATTGCACAGGACACTAAGGATAATCACAAGGCTTTCTTTAGTTATGTTAGGAACCTGGCTGGGAATTCCCAGATATGCTCAGAATTAGTCCAAAATGACAAAAAATACACTGAACCCACAGACATTGCCAACATCCTAGCTGACAGGTTCAGCATAAACTTCTCCCCCCCTCCCCAGCAAATGGGCAAATATCTATCCCAGCAGAGTGCTGCCCCCCCCCCTGACATCTCAGATGCTCAGGTAAGAGCCGCCCTCTCCAAAGCAAAAAACACAGCATCAATGGGACCAGACGGTGTCCCGGGCTGTGTCCTACATGAACTCCAAGAAGAGCTAAACCCAAACATAAAACTGCTGTTCAATCTCAGCCTTACTACAGGATATGTACCCAAAGAGTGGCGTACAGCAACAGTGGTCCCTCTCCACAAAGGTGGTTCCTCAACGGATCCTGGAAACTATCACCCCATAAGCCTGACTAGCTTGGTCTGCAAAGCTATGGAAAGGATCATCATGGACCTCATAAATAAAGATATTGGGGACCTACAGACACTGGATCCTACCCAGTTCAGCTTTGTTAAGGGCAGATCCTGCCTCTTAAACCTGGTCGATTTCTTTGAAACAGTCACCAAGGCCATTGACGAGGGGAAGGTGGCCCACACAGCCTACCTGGACCTTGCAAAAGCCTTCAATACAATACCCCACTTGGGCATTATAGATAAGCTCACCAGCTTAAATATAAACCCCTATGTCACTAGATGGGTTGCAAACTGGCTCAAGGACAGAACCCACATGGTTAGAATTGCTGGAACCATGTCAGACTCCAAACCAGTTACAAGTGGCATCCCACAAGGCTCAGTCCTGGGACCTCTCTTGTTCGGTATATATTTCTTGGAGGTACAGGCCAACATGGAAGGACTGTGGCTGACCAAGTTCGCAGATGACTGCAAACTGGGCGCCATAATCGACTCTCCAGCCAACACAAGCATCCTCCAAAAGGGCCTCATAGAAACAGACAACTGGTGCCAGAGCCATGGCCTCAAGCTAAATGCCAAAAAGTGTATAGTCATCCCCTTTGGCAAAAACAAAGTGCCCACAAATTACCACATAGGTGGTAATCCATTAAGTACAGAAGAAGTAATTAGGGTCCTGGGGACCCAAGTTGATAGCAATCTCTCATTTGACAACCACATGGCCAAAGTGGTTAGAAAAACATTTTATATAGCCCACCTAATCATGAAGGGATTCACATCTAGATCAGGGGAGGTCATCGTGCCTCTTTACTCATCCCACATCAGGCCCATAATTGAGTACAATGCCCCTTTTGGGATGTACCTTACCAGACACCTGCAGCAACTGGAAAGACCCCAAAAGTACCTCACCAAGAGGGTCAAAGGGTTCAAACAGATGCCATATGCTGCCCGGATAAAGAAACTCCAGCTCTACTCAGTGGCATACCGCCTGCTCAGAGGTGATCTATGCCTGACGTATAAAGCCATGTCCAACCCGTAATTAATGGACATGCTGCACCTCAGAAAATCCAAATCCCATCAAGCTATGCGCTCGAGAGACTTGAACCTCAGCACTGAAATAAATAGGACATGCTGGAGGGACAGATCCATAACCCAGAGGCTCCCTTCACTCTGGAATAAAATCCCAGTCCAGGTTAGGCAGAGTCCCTCATTGACTCTCTTCAAGAGAATCTTGATGAGTGGATGGGAGATCGTAGGTTTACCCTGGGAATCACTTCTGTGTCACTGTTAGACAGAGGCACAGTATACTAACCTCAAAAAAGGGCATAACAAATTAATTTAAAATGGGTGGCGAAAGCCAAACACACTCTGGCTAGGCTTATAAATGCCCTAGGGCAGATAGCCTAGTATGAATCCATGAACCTATGAACCTAAATGGCAAACACTACAAACAAAAAACTGGTATAGCAATTGGGGCTGCCATGGCTCCCAGCATAGCTAACATAGACCTGGGCAAATGGGAGGAGGACTTTGTGTTAAACAACACAGATTACATGCAGCCTATCACATGCTATTTACATTTTATTGATGATGTCTTTATTGTATGGGAAGGTGACACCTTGCAGCTTGGAGATTTTATCACTTACCTTAATCAAACAACCCCCTTCTTGAAGTTTCCTTTTCCCATAGCTGTACTTCAACTACTTTCTTAGATATGCAGATTTCCAAGGACACCAGCAATAACAGAATCACCACTGATCTATTCAGAAAACCAACAAGGTTTAACTTATTACTCCACAGTAAAAGTCTACACCCTAAAAAAACAAGTATAATGTAATGAAGTCCCAAGGCTATAGATTAGCTTGAATTACCACAGAGATGGGACCATTTTTGAGAAACCTGAACAACTTAGAGAATGATTTTCTAGTGAGACGCTATCAAAGTCAGATGTTAAAAAACATCCTGGAACCCATTATAGAACTGAAAAGGACTGAAGCACCTTCACTCAACCTCCCCAGTAGAAAAATGTTAAGTAATTCCACAAAGAATAACAAATGCAAAAATAGCTGCATCCTGACATACACTTTGGATTATCACAGTATCAAAAATATTATTGAAGAAAACTGAGACATTGTCACAGGAAACCTTTTTCTGATTAACATCTTAGGTGAAGCCCCATCACTTGTTTATAGGAAGGCCAGGAACATTAGACGTTTTGTTGAATTTAAACCTAGACCATGTGAGAAAAGCACTAAAAGATGTGAAACTAATTGTACATTTTGTTTATTTATACAGCAAGGTGATAGTTTTTATTGCCCTTATTTAAAGCAGATCATTAAAACCAGTGCAGGGGGGTGACTGTAACACTAAAAACGTAATTTACAGGGCACAGTGCAAAGAATGTGATGCATTCTATGTGGGCAAGACTGTAAATAAACTCAAGTATAGGATTTCATGTCATTTCTCAGAAATCCGCTCTGGATGTAAAAATAATGCACTAGCCAAACACCTTTCTCTTCATAAAAGACACGCAGGTTTTAAGTTCCAGATCCTGGATCACATAGACATGGGTGATCTTGAAGGAGACATCCCGAATATTCTTGAGAAATATGAACTCATGTGGCAATTAAAGCTGAACTCTTTTAGGAAGCCTGGACTAAACTACTACTGTTCAACTAAAAGTGCACTGGAACTTAAAAAATTGCCACATTGTTTAAATGACTAATTGTATTTTATTTTATTTTATTCTACATATTGGTTTTAAATACCATTTTAAATCAGTTGAAATTTAAGCGTATATTTTGTATATTTTGTTTCCATCATCATACATACATTTTTTCTTATTTTAATTTTTTTCTGGTTCTTTTTTCCACTTTATTCAAAATGATGTGTAATAACAATACTAACTAATTATACAATTATATAGGTTTTTAGGGTTCTTGTACACAGACCTGAAGAAGTCTAGAAGGGTGGAAGCGATCTTTGTTAACAATAGATTATGAAAACAGAAATTGATTTTTACATGCAAAATGTATATGTATATATTTATATATTGTTTTTGATTGTCAAATTAACTAAAGTTGATATATTTCCAGCCATGTAGTATATCGTCTTGGATAAAATCACAGATTTAATAATCTACTTAATAATTTGGTTAAATAAGAGGTACCACATCATTATAAATTTTATTTAAAGTACATAAGGGTTATATATTATTATGACAGCTACTAAGTAGGGCAGGACCAGCTTGAATGTCACACTGATGGGGGAAGAGATATGAATTGAACATATGTACCAATAACACTTTGTTTTACAACACAATAAACCACTCCCATGCTTGATAAAAAGTATATATATATTTAGAAAGCTTGTGAGGAAATTATTACTTTATTTTTGTTTTACTTGGATCGCTTGTCTGTGTACTTAATAAAGGATTTTCGACTGGAAACAGACTGCCTGCCTTGCTTGGATTACTTTTGAATAGTTAGTAATGCTGTACAATTATATATTTTCTGTTATTGCTTTTTGTTTTGTTTTGACTTAAGACGAGTTTATGTTCGCTACTTCTACTACTATTGTCTGATCTGATTAATATACAGTGATTAACTGGAAATATATGGACTGAAAATCTTCCACACACAGAAGTTTCTTACACTGTTTTAAATTCTTTTTTATAAGACCCTTTCCTCCTACTACTAATGGAACTGCCTGGGAATCCTTCTTCCACATTGCCCTAATTTCTTCCTCAAATCTTGATATTTTGTGACTTTGTGTCTCTCTGTGAATATACTTTAGAAATCCGAAAGCTCACTTACCCAACTTTTAAAAAACCGAGACGACAAAACCAAAACTCCAGAAGACCAACCGATCAAAATAATGACATGTCACTACAGGTAAGTAACTGCTTGGCCAACCCAGTAAACAAACTAAAACAGAACCAAAGAAAACACACCCATGTCGGGGGGTTTTGCCCCCCACACCCCCCTATGTGGGGGCTGTGTCCCCCACACCCCCTAACTAAATATACCAACTCCAAGATTGTACTACTGTGGATGTAAGAGGCAAAGGTCAACTTGCTGGCAAAGGGGTTACTTACCTGTTGTGAAATGTTAATATTTTGAGTGGTCAGTCTTCTGGTGTTTTGGTTTTATTGTCCCAGTCTTTTAAAATCAAGTAAGTGAGCTTTCAGGTTTCTGAAGGGGACCCTCTCTGTACATAGGACTCTGTAGTCACTGGGTATAGCAATTTCAATGAACAATGATACTTTTGTTTTCTTTTCATATACTACTATATATGGTTTTCTCGCATCTATTTTTTGAACTGTTGGTAATGGGAGATCCCATGTGATATAAACTTCATCATTTTCTGCAATGCTTTGTGGCTTATGTTTCCAGTGCATTTTAGCTACTTCAATATTATAATGTTTGCACAATCCCCAATGCAACAATCTTGCTACATTATTTTGCCTTTCAGTATACAGTCCTTCTGTTATTAGTATATCACAGCCAGCAACAAGATATTCCACTGTTTCCAATTCTGTTTTATAAAACCTACATTTTCCTATTTCTCCCACATGTTCATTGGACTTTGTAAACCAACGTGTATGTAGTTCACTGTCTTAAACCGCCAATATTAACTTTTCTTCTTTTGGTTTAAATTCACCTCTACTTAACCATTACTGTGTTCGATCCTGATCAACATGAGGTTGTTCCAAGAGTTTTCTATACTTGCAGCTGTATATATGCATTTTCCACATTTCTTCCCTTCTCATCTAATCCTTCACATTATAGTCTTTCTTTTGTTTTGGGGCACATTCAGTTGCTGCCTGATTTTTTTCTACTTCTGATTTGATTTCCTTTCCTACTTGATGCCGATATGCTTCTGCTGAACTAAGCAGAGAAGTCATCTTAGACTTATTCTCCTCATGTTTCAAAACTTTCCCTATGTTTGGGTCTTATGAGGTCAGCAGATATGTATACAGTCCCATGACTGCAGATCTTTATATGGAATCAATTTTGAGGATGCCCATACCTCCTTCAGAATGGGGAATGTATAGTCTTGGTATACAATGTTGTTGTTGCTGTGTCTTTCGGCTTTTCCCAGTTAGGGGTCACCACAGCGGAACTCTTGTCCGCTAATGATTGGCAGTTGATTTTTACGTGCTGAGTTGCCAGCCCTAACGCACAACCTTTAACAAAGGTACGCCCATTCACGCATGTCTCCACGCAGAAGACGCTCTAGCTGAGAGTCGAACCGGTCAGCGTCTTACTGTGAGGCGACAACGCTACCGCAGCACCACCACTGCGGATGATTTTTATAAATCATTTGATAAGCATGAAGCATCCTTCTTGTTTTCCTGTCCAACCTATCCAACACCTTTTGGGGAAAATCAGTCACTTCAAAACTGTAAGTTAGGACAGTAAGAACAAATTGGTTTATAGATTCGACTTTGTTCCTAGATGTCAACACTGTTTTCAGTATTAATCTTAGTCTTCTAAAATATTTCTTACAAAGTTTTATTCGCATTTGTTCGTGTTTTATTGTTGATCCTTTAGCAGTACCCCAAATATTTATGCACTCCTTCTTGCTCAAGTTCTTTTATACCACATTCCTGTCCCAAACTGATGTTTTCTTGGTGCTATATCTTTCCTGCTTTAAAGGTTATTTTTGCAATTTTATCAAGACTGAATTACATTATTTTCAGTGTGGATAATGCCATTTACTATAAATTTTATGCATTTTTGTGTATTTCCCTTGAGGTTATAGACATGGCTGTAGAAAGTTTTGTGGTTGTCCTTTGCCTGAGAACCTATTTTTTTTCTTCATATTTAAACCTTGAAGTATTAGTTAACCCTCTTAACTGCCTGTTTAGATTGGTCCTAGTGGCTTTTAGTATTTTGGGTTTGTTCCTCCTACGCTTGACCAAATTTTTTTTTCTTTGCTGTATAACTGATTGATACTGTGATTCCACCCGGGTGGCTTATCTTTTGAGTTTGTCTTATTCTTAATATGAATAGGCATAGATCACTCTAAACAGCTATCAATATGGCTGTACAGGGATTTTGTAAGTAGCTCAGCATATGCTATAGTGTTTACTTTGTTGGGGGTGCTTGGAATTTAGCCAAGGTGTTGCTTGGTAGAGACAGTTTAGCCTTGGAATAGTTCCTAAAGGTTTTTAGTTTTGTTGGGTCCTCACATTTAATTTTTAATTCAAACAATACTACATTTTGATCAGATCTGATGAGCAAGGACATTACATTGGATGAGGAACATCACTCCCCCATGTACATGAGTATAAGGTCATGGATGTTTGTACCCCTGGTAAGAGAATGGACTAATTGTCACAGGATGTTGGTATTAATGAAGTTTAGCAGTCACTGGGCTTGTGCACTAGAAATGGTGCAGGATTCCCAATCTATAGAGTGGTTAGTTGAGATCCCCCATGAAGATTGTATTGGGTGGAATGGTGAGGGACTCTAGTACATTGATATAGGTAATACAGGTTTCCTGGGACATGGAGGGAGACCAATAGGCTGCAAGGATATGGTAAGAGACCCTGCTTATGGCGAGTTGCACGTATATGATATGAGTTCCAGTGGGGCAGACACTTTATTCTAGATGTGAGGTTGTCTTTATTATAGACTGAGACTCCACCATCTTTAGTTCCCTCCTGTGCAGTAACTGGTCTAAAGCTATGAAAGGCATTATAACCTTGCACTGCTGGGGTACTCTCCATGACTTTAAACAATGTCTGTGTTACTACACAGATGTCTACATGATTCAGGAAGAGGAAGGCTTGCATGGAGAGGAGTTTCTTGTTATGACTTCTAGCACTGAGCAGTACCACCTTCACATACACCTTCATAGGTTCAGTTAAGTCAGGAGGTTTATCCATTTGGTATTGCCTAAAAAACACTGTGGGGTGGAAAAGGTTTTCGCCATTGCCTGAAAGCCCAAAGGGGATAAGTGCAGACCATCTCCGGCAAAATAGTGTGTTCTGTTAGTCATTTCCTCCCAGGCCATCAAGTATTGTACCTCCTTGGATTAACACTATTAGGAACCTGGGTGGAAACTCCCAGATATGCTCAGAATTAGTCCAAAATGATACAAAAATCACTGAACCCACAGACATTGCCAACATACTGGCAGACAGGTTCAGTGCAAACTTCACCCCCCCCCCCCCTAGAGAGAACTAGCTAAAAACACAGCATCAATGGGACCGGATGGTGTCACTAAGCACAGAAGAGATTATCAGGGACTGGGGACCCAGGATGTATCTCACCCGACATCTGCAGCATTGGGAGAGACCCCAAAAGTTCCTCACGGACATGCTGGAGGGATAGATTTGTCACTCAGAGACCCCTATGCTAGGGCAGATAGCCTAGTATAAACCTATGAACCTATGAACTAGAAGCTAAGTTACATGTTAAAATCAATAATTTTATGCTGGTAATGTGGCATCATCCTTAGAGAAGGTAGTATGCTGCTCATTGCTAGGCTAATACATACCTGAGACATATACTCAGTGAACTCAATCATGTTTTGCTTCATATAGTCAAGGAAGGTACATCTCAGGTCATTAACACCCACATGGACTATGACAAAGTCATACTGGTACCTGTGGTTCAGTGACCCTAGTGCTTGTGTGACATGATAGAATCTAGCCCTGAAATGACTGCTAACTGTAACTCACCTTACTCAGTCTGGTGAGGGGGACACTGGTGAGCCTCATTGCAGAATCACTAATGACCAAGAAATGTAGCTGTGTGGTGGTTTACCTTAAGAGCTTAGCAGCAGAGGCACTGGGTACATTGTTACTATGTGTAGCTATGGGTGGTGTTTTAATGGAGTGTTTATGTGATGGCTGAGGACCCTTTTTTTGATTGTGCTGAGCAGGAGGTCTTAGTGTTTTAGGAAGGTTACTTGTAAGTGCCTCAGCATAAGTAGTTTTATGTATATGGTCTTTACTGTGTGCAGTAGGCATGGTGCAAGTGTCAGTGACAACCTCCATAGGATTAGTTTTGGTTGCATAAAATAATTTTGCCTCCAGCATTAAAGTGTATTTATACCTCTTGTATTCGTTATATGTTTTCTAAAGAATGAATGGGTTGTCAGTGTACATGAGGCAATTGCTATAATGCCCCAGAATATTCCTCTTAACCATATTTGGCCACAGAGAGAGTCAGGAAGTGCATATCCATGTCTACTGATCTACTAGGTAGGAGTGAGGGAAATTTAAATATTGAATAAGTAATAACAAACAAGGAACAAGATGAGCAACACTATCCACAGACTAGATGTTCTAATAGTTAAAAATCTGTCTAGACAGTAAGGGTATTTTAAGGGAAACTTACACTGTGAGGGATCAGCATGTAATCAGATTAGAAGGCTTAATTATGCTGTGAGATATAAGCATCTATACAGATCACTGCTAGGTGCTGCTGTGCAGAGAACAGCAGTTCTAACTAAAGACTGTAAAAATGTAAAAAAGTACAGATATTCAACACAGAAACAATTAATGCAGCTATGACAAAAATAATGCAAAAAACAAGCGCTGAAACAGTGGATATGATAATGTACATCTTAGCTTGCTTGTAGGTTATGAGCCAAGTATTGTGAATTTGCTATGCTTAAATAACAAAGGAAATTCACTAAAAAAAACACAAACAAGGCCCTGTGGCCAGTCAAAAGCAGCACATTATTTTTTCCTTTACACAGTCCTGAGCCAGAAAATGACTCAGGTCTCCTCTACTCTCACTAAAGTGGAACCAAGGCAGTTCTAACTAAACACTGTAAGAAAGATCAAAAAGTGCAGATATTCAACACAGAGACACTCAGTTAATGCAGCTGTGAAAAAAAACAATGTGAAAAACAAGTTCTGAAACAGTGGATATGGAAATGTAAGTATTATCTTTTGTGGAATTTAACAGAAACCAGCAATGCTCTTCTTCTCAAGTAGCATGGTCATCAAATGTTGCCAAATTTCACAGGCACAGGGGTTCAGATTTTAAACAAGCCAGCCCTATAACCAATCAAATAAAGGTACACCAGCAATTCTCAGCTCAGAATGGCATAGACTATCCTCTCCTGCCACAAGAGTGTACATCACAAACATTTCTAATGTAAAATAACTGCTTTTGAGCCTTAGTGCTTAAACCAGCAAAAAGGTGCTTGGAATAACAGGCACAATAAGCCTTCACCAGCAATTCCCAGCTCAGGCAGTTGGAGGCTACCCTCTCCTCCCACAAGAGTTCAGACCACAAACTTTCCTAATGTAAAATAACTGGTCTGGAGCCCAAATGCTTAAACCAGAACAAAAAAACACTTAGACACAATTAGCCTTCAACTAGCAATTCCCCAATTCAGAAGGGTGTAAGCTACCTCTCCTGCCACAAGAGTGTAGATCACAAACCTTCCAAATTCAAGGTAAGTAGTTTGGAGCCCAAGTGCTTAAATCAGAACTAACATGCTTAGAATAACAGGTATAATGCAATGAAGCTAGTAACAGCCAATAATAAATGCAGCAAATTAAATGCAACTAAACACTTTAAGAATGTGCAGCAAAAAAAAATAAATAAATTAAGAAAAATCACAAAAACAATAAAAGCAAGCTGAATAAAGTGAATTTTTAGTAAGGGGAAAGATATGAAATGGAAGATAATTCAAGTTTAAGGGACTAAAGGGGGCTTCCCAGTTGATTTATCAGTGCTCAGTAGAATGCGTTATTAAGATGAGACTGGGAGGAGTGTCCAAAGTCAGTTTTATGGTAGAGGTGGGCAATTTAAAAGTCACCAAGTTTAAAACCACAACAGGAGTAGAGTAGGCAGGTTGGAAAAATCAAATGCAGACAGAGATCAGCAACAGTCATACAGAGAACAGTAAGGCACACAGCACTACAGCTAAATAAAGATGCCACTAAATACTTGTAGTTAAGAGAGGAATATTATTTCTCATCTCCTCTCACTAATACACTGGATTTTTTTTTGATAGTATTCTGCATGTGGAGATAAAATTTTAGATTATCAACTATAATTGTGCCTAATGGTTTGCTGTAGAAGATTACTTCAAATTCAGTGTTGTTTGGTGAAAACATAGAAAAAGATTCTGAGGCTGAATTTTTCTAAGGTATATGTTTTTAGAGTAAAGATAAAAAAAGCTTGGTTTTCTTAAGATTAAGTAAATGCTGAGCATTAGAAAGCCATGACAATGGAAGTGGAAGCTTCCTGCATTATGAGCTGAAGGTGTGACAGACTGTCAGAGGACCAGACATTTACAGAATCATCTGCATATTGAATTAGGGAGCTGTATTTGGAAGAAGTATGAAGATAGTGGACCCGACAATTATAGAATCATATGCATATTGAATTAGGGAGCTGTGGTAGGAAGCAGTATGAAGATTATTGATGCAAATATTAAAGTGGAGTAGGCCAGGGATAGAGCCTTGGGGAATGCAAGTGATGTTGGCTAGATATGGTGAGTGAAAGGTTTTGATACCAAAAAAATTACTTGCTTCTTGAGCGGTGTCCTCAGGAATCAACATACCTCGTATAATATGAAATATCTCCAAAATGATATGAGTTACAAAAATGTAAAACAGCAAAGTTCTTCCTAAGAAAATTGCCTATCAATCTGAGACAAAATTCTGGACATTCTGCTAAAATCTGTACAGTTGAGAGGTATGGCCTACACACTGGTTTTACTTACAAACATCTTTCTTTTGATGCTGAGTTTATATTGCAGACTTATGAAAGAAAAACATATTTTTGCAAACAAATTGCTAGTATTACAGATTAACAAAGTTATATTTTGATAAGACGTGATAGAGCTAAGATAGCAGGAGAATTTCTCATTTCTTTGAGAAGTGTCAACTGATATATGACAAGACTGGGTAGTACACTGCTGTTTAATGGTGTTGTGAAAAATAAATACATTATGCATGTAATATTTTCACAATTATTTAACACAACTGCATTCACATTGTATATCGGATGTCAGCATTTGGACTGCCTGTAGGCCGCACAGCTTATATGATATTTATGTAGAAATTAAATTATTGCTAATGTTCAAAACTAGTTTCTGAAACTAGCTCTTATATATCTTATTGACTGTTCATTGGAAAGTACTAAGCTAGCTGCTCTTGTGGGCCATTTTAAGCCTAGCCAATTTCTCTTTCAAAAATAAGAATCAAACCCTGTACTTTATCTGTGAGGTATACACCTTAACCATTATAATAACCCTCAACCCTTATGTTACCCACCTTATTTTTTAAACTAACAGACGCTGCTTGCATAGATCTCCCAGATTAATGTTATCATATTTCATTTTTGCATACTTAAGGTTAATATGGAAGTATTTCAAGTTTCCTACCTTTTGAGAACAATCTTCAATAACCCAAGTTCTGTCCATCTCATAGTGAGACTTTAAATGTATATGTGTACCAAGTCATGTCAGCTTACATATGCCACCTTACTTCCTAATGCAAAGCCTACCATTCATGAGATATTAATATTTGCATTAGTAAATTATTAATGTTGATAACTTGTATCTCAAACAACATTTTATATCTCTGGATGTATTTAACCTACACAGCTTCTTTAACTGTCATTTTTTACCATCACCCACTGCTTAATTAACACCCGGCAGATTTGACTACATTACATGCCTGCAATATTAATGAAAATGTCATAATTTCATGAAATTCTGCAAACTCATTTTAATTACATAAGCTTAGTACATCTTACTGTGATTGTTTCACTATACGCATATACCATATCATGCCAGCTTTTTTCCACTGGCACTTTTTATTCCAAATGGGTAGGATACAGTTCTTGAGATACTACTATAAGTTTGCAACTGTGGAGAAAACAAGCAAACAAACAAACACATGTAGTATAAGATCTGTTTATGCAGTCATCTCCTTCTTATATGATTTTTGCTACCACCCCATATGTCCATAGGTACACGCTTATACTCTTCCTGCCAAAAACAGAAATGCTTTATTTAAGTAAATATGATAAATTATAACATTTGTCTATTCTTTTTTATTACAAACTATCTCTAATGTCTCAATAAATGTACATCTCTCAGAGTCTAACTGCACATACATAGCGATGTGTATCTGCTGCTTTCAGATGACATCCCTCTATCTCATGATGAGATTGCCATTCTTTAGACACTAGCATTACTTTGGAAATATTGCTAATATTTATAACTTCAGAACAAAGATATGTGTATGTTGCACATATCTTTTCTGCATTTTTACTACTGTCACCCTGAACTTGTATTCTTGCGCACTTGTACTCTTGACACCATGTCCATTAATGTATTTTAAAACAAAATATGAAAGCTTGATGATTAACTAAATATATTACTTATAAAATAAAACCATGGCTAATATGCCAAAAGCTGTTTTCAGTTTAAGTTCTAGTAGGTCATTCTCTTCAGTCAGTTATTTATTATCTGAACCAAACAAAGATCCAGAGAACCTGTCCAGATAAACTGTATTTTCCTTATTTCATTAGACATAAAACCGTATATGAATTTACTAACATTAAAAATGTTGTGGCAAAAAAAAGCCAGTGCTGATCACATTGATCATTTTATCTAGGGTCTTCGATCCTTTGTGGTAGGATATGTATTGTATCTCTCTTTGTCTTTCATATATGCATCTCTCTCTCTCTCTCTCTATATATATATATATATATATATATATATATATATATATATATATATATATATATATATATATATATATATATATATATATATATATATATAAATATATATATATAAATATATATATATATATATATATATATATGTATATATATATATATATATAGATATATATATATATATATATATATATATATATATATATATATATATATAGAGAGAGAGAGAGAGAGAGAGAGGGACAGAGAGAGAGAGACAGATAGAAAAGTATATCAAACTGTAAACTGATCATGGAATACTCATTTGAACAAAACTGACTGAATACACACTGCCTGAAGCACACACAAACACACAATTGATTGCACCTATTCATACCACATACATACTTAGCCCGCACTAAATCTGTACAGTTACACCGCATTAAACTATAACACAAATAAACACGCACAAAAATACGCTATTAGTGCACACTCTTATCAGCATCATGTTTAGCAGCAGGCCAAGCTCTTCCGCCCCTCCATATGCCACAAACCACCATTACTTCCATATATTAACTCCATATTCATACATATATGAGGTAAGCATATATACCTCTCATTGCTGACATAGCACTCGGAACCAGTCACATCCACAATCTGCACTTGAT
Organism: Protopterus annectens; assembly: GCF_019279795.1. NCBI lineage: Eukaryota > Metazoa > Chordata > Ceratodontiformes > Protopteridae > Protopterus > Protopterus annectens. The sequence goes on from NC_056732.1 coordinate 1,294,464,052, forward strand.
CACTGTAGAATATGAACAATGGAACTTTTGACCACTTGAGACAGCCATAACAATACTCATCCATTTAATCATTTGATCCCTCCAGTAATTTACATGCATACATATAGTATGTGAAATATCTGCAAAAGAGTAATGTAGTAGTCATCAGTCTTTATAAAAATAGTGCAGTTTATTATATACATGTATAAATAAGGCAGGTTCTTCCAAACAAAATAAAGTCTTGGGCTTTTAACTGGTATACACACCTATACCTTTATTTCAATCTTATATTACTAGGAAATAGTCCCTGATGGAAGCTGGCTCTCTGGATTTCTTCTGACAGGAATATTTTCCAGGTTCTTAGCCAAGGTTTTTCTTCACTTTTGTTGGTACTGTCTCTACAAGCTGCTGCTCTGGACACTAAATTCCCTTTACCAAGAGAAATGCTCAATGCATAATTATGTCTCAGCTATATTTTTGTATTAAATTGATTTAACAAACTTGTTCTTACTAATACAGACAGGTTCCTGCCCACTCTTTAAATGACAGATGTAACTGGACAACATACTGACTTCACTCTACACAGCTTTGGATTACAAACATTAGTTGCACAGCAATGTATACACTTCTGAGTAACAGCTCTTATTTATACCACAATTCACATATATTTGGTCACTTGTTCACTTTTATTTGATGAGAATCAGGACGCTATGCTACAGTTGAGCAGCCCTAGCCTGAAACCATCAATTTTGTGTCTGCAGGATGGGCTGCATTCCTGAGATAGGTCATTCACATTTTAGTGTGTTGAGCATGGTCTGCATTGGACTTGGAATTCAAATGGCTTAAATGATAGTGCCCACCAAAAGAGCTTCACAAAATCTTGCTGCTGATGCAACCATGGTAAGGAGACACAGTCCATTTCTAAGGTGGATCCTTTCTGAAAAATAACCCTTAGTGAAACAAGTACCCACATGACAGCTAGGCATTTTGTTTTAATCACAGAATACCTATCCTGTGTTTTACTAAATTTACAGTCAATGAAACAGATGGGATGCGCCCTCTCCATGAAAGGTTTGTTCTAACTCCATCCCTGATACACCTACATTGACTGTAAATGGTTAACCAGTCAGTAGATGCTAACACAGCCTCTGAGTATTATAATCAGATTCCTTGAAGTAATGTCTGTCACTACTGGGCATCACATTCTGAGGGGCTTCTCCCCCTTGGTTAGGACTGTGAGTGCGCAAGTCATCATGGCAAATGGGTCAAAACCATCAAATAATATCCCACCAGCCCCAAAATGACCTTATCTATTTATTTGTTTCTGGAGCAGATAATTTTCTTCTGCTCCCACTTTTTGTTTTTGGGGTTTAATCATTCCTGTTTGTGCAGCTTTAATTAGGACTCTATTTGTTAATCTTTGGAACATTGCTGGAGCACCATGTAGCCCAAAAAAGGAGAAAGTAATACTGGATGGAATAATTCATCTAACTTTGAGAAAGCTGTCTTCTTTATTGTCCACTGTAAGACGTATTTACCACTGACCTTTTTCCACTTTAAGAGGTATTTATCAGTGAACTTTTGTCAGGTCTGATGTGTTTTTTAACCTTCCCTAATCATTCTATTAAACTCATCACTGATCAAATTCTGTAGTATTGCACAACTTCCTAAAATCATTACACAGCCTGATTGTTCCACCAGGTTTTTCGGCTAGCAATATGCGGATATTCCATTTACTTTTTGGACTCCTGAATTATACCTAGATGAAGAATTTCTTATTTCTTGTACTACCTTTGTTTCTGTGACACAGGTGCATAACTCACAGCATCTTAGAGCAAGAATTCTGGACAAAGCCAAACATAATGGGGGCACAATTGTTCAAATTCAGGAACTGAAGTCAAGTATTGCTTATATAAACTTAGAAAGTTGCTAGACGCAGTCTTTTCCTGAGCAATACAGTCTTGAAACTCAGATTTCTGTAATTATTTAGTGACTTCAATCCTCAATTTATAGGTTCATAGGTAGGTACTAGGCTATTGGCCCTAGGGCCTATATAAGCCTAGCCAAATGGTACCCTGGCTTTTGCCACCCAAGAAAATTATTTTCCTGTGCCCCTGTCAAGCAGAGCCACAGAAGTGATCCCTGGGGTGAATTTCCTATCTCCCATCCAATCATCAAGATTTTTCTTGAAGAGTGCTAATGAGGAGCTTTGTTTGATATAGATAGGTAGTTTGTTCCAGAGTATGGGAAGTCTCTGGGACAGGAATCTATCCCCCAGCATGTTCTGTTTATTGTGGTGATAAGGTTTAGGTCCCTGGAGCATATAGCTCGGAGGGATTGGGATTTCTTTAAGTGGAGCATGTCCAACAGCACTGGGTTTGACATAGCTTTGTATGTTAGGCAGAGATCACCTCTGAGTAGGCGATATGCGACAGAGTAAAGCTGGAGTTTTTTGAGACGGTCTGCGTAGGGCATCTGTTTGAGGCCAGTAATCCTCTATGTGAGGTATTTCTGTGGCCTTTCCAGTTGTTGTAGATATCTTGTGAGGTACGTACCAAAAGGGCCGTTGTTCTCTACAATGGGTCTAATGAGTGATGAGTAGAGGGGAACAATGACCTCTTTTTTCCTGGATGAGAAACCTTTTGTGATGAGGTGTGCCACATAGAAGGATTTCCTGACTACTGTGGCGATGTGATTATCAAAGGAGAGACTACTGTCCACCTGTGTCCCAAGGTCTCTTATCACACTTTCGGTGTTAAGTAGACTACCGCCTATGTGGTAGTTCATGGGTACAGAGTTTTTACCAAAAGGGATGACAATGCACTTTTTGGCATTGAGCTTGAGGCCATGGCTTTGACACCAGGCATTTGTCTCAGTGAAGCCCTTTTGTATGATGTCCACATTGTTAGGAGTTTTGATTATGGCTTCTAATTTGCAGTCATCTGCGAACTTTGTTAGCCAAAGACCTTCTGTGTTAGCCTGTAGTTCAGAGAAATAGATAGCAAACAGGAGAGGACCTAGGATTGAGCCCTGTGGTACTCCACTTATCACTGGTCTGAAGTTGGATTTAGAGTCTGCTTCTTTCACAGTGTGGGTTCTATCAGTGAGCCAGTTGACAATGTATCTTGTGACATAGGGATTTATACCTAGTTTAGTGAGTTTATCTATAATTCTAGAGTGAGATTTCAGCGGTGGTGCAGCGGTAACGTTGTTGCCTCACAGCAAGAGGTTCTCCCATTCGATTCTCGGCTAGGGTGCGGGGAGGGCCTTCTGTGTGGAGTCTGAATGTCCTCCCCGCGGTTGGATGGGCATTTGAAAGACATGCGGAAATGGGCGTACCTTCGTAGAAGGTTGAATGTCAAGCTGGCACCTCAGCGTTCGTGAAAATCTACTGCCAATCATTAAGAGACCAGAGTTCCGCTGTGGTGACCCCTAACTGGGAAAAGCCGAAAGACAACAACATCTATAATTCCAGAGTGGGGGATGGTGTCGAAAGCCTTGGCGAGATCTAGATAGGCTGTGTGAACCACCTTACCCTCATCTATGGCTTTGGTGACCGCTTCAAAGAAGTCTATCAGGTTTAGGAGACATGATCTGCTTTTTACAAACCCGAACTGGGTAGGGTCCAGAGTTTGTAGATTACCGGTGTCATTGTTTATAAGTTCCATGATGATATGTTCCATAGCCTTGCAGACCAGGCTCATCAGGCTAATGGGGCGGTAGTTCCCGGAGTCCGTGGTGGCTCCCCCTTTATGGAGTGGGACAACTGTTGCTGTGCGCCATTCAGTGGGCACAAAGCCTGAGGTAAGGCTATGATTGAACATGGTACTTAGGTGGTGTGCCAGTTCATTCTGTAGTTCATGTAGAACACAGCCTGGGATGTTGCCAGGTCCCATGGATGCTGTGTTCTTGGCTTTGGAGAGTGTGTTTTTTACCTGTGCAGCCATGATTAGAGGAACTTTGTATTCTTCCGGTATAGAGATGGGCCCTTTAGGGGATGAGAGAGGGTTAAAGTTAGCACTGAGCCTATCTGCTAGGATGTTGGCAATATCGGTTGGTTCTGTATATTTAGTGCCATTGTGCTGTAACTCAGAGCAGATCTGAGTGTTGCCATTGAGATTCTTGACATAGTTATAGAATGCTTTCTGGTTGTCTTTAGAATCAGTGGCAATTTTATTTTCGTAACTAGCTTTGGAGGATTTTATGAGGGATCTCAGCTTCTTACTGAGGCTGATTATGGAGTTCCTCCAATCATGGGATTTTACTCTTTTTTTGCAACAGTTTCTTTCTTCTGTTGTAGAGTTTGTTTATGACAGGGGACCACCAGATTGGCTTCCTTTTTTTGGAGGATAGCATCTTGGTTCTGTTAGGAATTGTATGATCCATGCACTCGTGTAAGTGCTTATAAAGTGCAATTGTATAGGATTCAGCAGTTGTACCTCTATTGTCCATACCTCTACTGGTAATATTTTAAGTTAACCTTAATTCCTGGACTAGTTTGAAAATGGTGTTGAACCAAATTTGTTCTGGCAGGCAGTTCTGAAAACACTTCTTCATTCTGTAACAGAAAATTTTCTATTTCATGCTTTTTTGGCTTAGATGGTGTACGTACACCCCCAGATTTAATAAACTATTTGTAGGAATAGTGTAAGGCCTACACTGAGTGAACAGTGGCCATGTCTGCAGCTCCTCTCAGTAGCGCACCTTGCATATTAATGAAGGTGCACTACTGAGGGAGAGCTGCGTAACACAGTCATAGAATCAGTGTATGGGGCATGTAACCCTGTTCGTTGATAAGTAACATCCCCCTGCACTGTCACAGTGCCTGAAGACACTGAAATGTAAAGTGAAAACCCATTATTTTTTTTTAAATTAAATTCTTGTGTTTGTGTGGCACACAGCAATGGACATGTGCCAGACATCTAAAAATAGAAACCAGATGGTTTCAATTATGACAGTAAAGGTCAAGTTTAAGCATAGCTGAGCACGTTTCTGCAGTTTGGTGTGTTGCTCAGCAGTACTCAAATGTAACCAAAAGCTATATAGAAATGATAGCTGAACTCTTAACATCCACGTTAGCTGAATGGTTAGAATCATGACCTTGTGTGCAGTAGGTGCATGGTTTAAATACACAGATAGGCTAATCAGCTTTTACACCTGATAGCATTAATTTATACAATGTTTTTTCTTTATTGACATAGTTATTGATATTTGTTAACCTGGTTAGTCCAGCTGGTCCAGAAGCCCATTTTCAATGGAGATATGAGGAGAAGTGCTCCAGTTACACACAAGTGCCTAGTACATGACAATCACACCCCAAGATAACATAATTAAAATACATATGGTTAGGTCATGCAAAGTAAAATACATACACATCATAATAAAGTATTATTAATAAGCAATTAATTTCAATATATTTCTTTTTATTATTATAAAATCTGGTTTGCCCATAGCTAAGCTCTGCTAAGTACTGCTAAGCCAAGCCAAGCAATGCTTAAACAGGACCCAGTTTAGCAGTACTTAGCAATGCGCATTTCCATTTAGCTGGTTTGGGCACTGCTCAGCAATGGCCATTTAAGCAGTCTTCAGCTTAGCTAAGCAGGTTTGCGTGGTGCTAAGTGAAGCTTAGTATTTTTAAAAATGGTCCAATGGCAGCAGAGGGTGGGAAGATATCCTTATTTAAACTGAACAGATGGGAATACAGCCAGTTCCTGTTGGAGTTTGATCTCTGCAGGAGCTATGGCAGGAGTTGGAGAGGGTGTATGCTTTTGGGTGCAGCAGTGGGGCATATTGGAGTCCAGGGTCATGGTAAAAGACCATAATGACCATCTGCTGCCGGGCCAGTACCAGGGGTTAGAATATAAATTGGAGGCCTGGGACCAGCTGGCATGCAACCTCACTACTGCAACTGGCATCCCTTGCACTGATGACTAGGTGCATCACCACTACGAGGACCTAAAGCATAGGAAGGGGGATCTTTTGGCCCAGTGGACCCAAGATGCTCTGGACAACAATGCCCCACAAGTTTGTAAGTAGTGTCAGCATTGTTTTACCAGTTTCAAGTATGAATATCTGATAGACAGGTACGCATAATGGTGCAGCTACATAGGAGAGAGCTCGCAACCTGGAGGCCCATGCAAGGCACCTGGCCAGGAAGCGCCAAAAGTGTGCTGAGTATAGATATAGCTTGCAATACATAGTAATATATATCATAAAATGTACAGTAGTAACTGCCACTAGGTATAATCTGTTCTGACTGTACTGTGGTGGTGGTGCTGCGGTAGCATTTTCGCCTCACAGTAAGACGTTGTTCCATTCGATTTTCAGTTAGAGCGTCTTCTGTTTGGCAACATGCATGAATGGGCGTTCCTTTGTTGAAGGTTGTGCATCAGGCCCGGCAAGTCGGCATGTAAAAATCTACTGCCAATCATTAGCGGACCGGAGTTCCGCTGTGGTGACCCTTAACCGGGAAAAGCCGAAAGACACAACAAAAACTGTACTGCAATGAATGTGCATAAACATGGACTGATATAAGTGGGTAATGCCAGGTACAGTTCAATATAGATGGAATCATGAAACATGGTAATGTTAAGGATAGAGGGCTAATACTGCATTAATACTGTTTAGGAATAACATGTGTATACTGTATTAGTAATAATGTTCAGTTAATAAAGTACACCGGCATTCAAAATGTGAAGGGAATAAATTATCTGCATTTCTAATCTACAGGAAATACAGTACAACTACAGTCAGAACTGCTAAGGAAATAAAGTTAGTACTACACAGATTGTGGAATAACAGCTGTGTTTCTATGCCTGCATGATTGAAAGTGTAGAACAATAAAGATTGTCAGATGTATACCAATCACTGTGTCATGTCCCCCTCAATAAAGCTGTGTTCTGCCAATTGCTGTATGTATTCTGGGTTGTTGTTCATGAAATTGAATATTACAAGTGCTGTGCAGTAAGCACTGTTATAATGCTATGAAGTGACTGAAGGTTGGCCGATAAAGAACTGTTTTGCTAAAGTGTATATGTGGAGCTCTACTACAAGATATAATGCAATATGATATTTGTTCTGCATTATGATCAGAACCTAGAGTACTACTGGCTAAGGTATTATAAGTGTATTTCTCCAAGGACTGTCTTATGTTAACTTTTGCATTTCAGCCATATACATCCCTGAATGTAGTTATGCTGATCAAGGTAAATATGAAACTGTAATAGCTGTAAACTGCAAATATACCATCTGCAACTGTATATGGGTCAGGTAGGCAACCCAACACCCCAATATGGTCCTTACACATCAGACATATTCCTACCCACTAGGGGTTAAATGTGTACATCTGCATTCAGAGTATTGATACGCAGTTCACCTACTATCTCAGTCATGTATGAATCTCATGCATGTGTGTTCAAGTGTCACTGCAGTCTTGTGTGACACTCTACCTATATTTCCAGGTCAAAATTTGTAACTAGGTGAGCTCTAGGCACATATCAGTCAATCAACACCCAGCAGTAGCTCAGTTCAATAAACAACAAGTATGTTGTTCATTTTGCCACCCACATACTGGGGTTTGAATCCTGGGACAAGTGCTATTATATATTCATAGAAACAGACAAGTACTACTGAATATGTGTAGAAACAGTTATGTATTATTAACAGATGTTCCCCACACAGGAATTACAGGAACTAAATGTCTGTAGTAGCTGTTTGAATGATATACTAATTTGTGTGTCAAGATGTACTACTGTCTAAACAGCATTGCTCAGTAAGGTGATAAGACTGCATTAAATAAAACATCAAGAAGTACACTATTATTCCAAGTTAATAACACAAATAAAACTGTTTATTGTTGTTACTGATGTATGCCTGGTGCGTCTGTGAATGTCTGCTGATAATCTAATTCCATGCCTGCCAATAATGGCAGAATAAGTGTAAACTCTCTGTACTGTGCACTATACATGTCTCTCAAGTGTCACAATGTCATGGATAGTGATCACTGTTGCCAGAAACCTTGGACACAGATATAAACCCCATTTAAAGTATGCTAGTAGCACACTCACATAACATCAGTCCACAGTACACCTTGGTAGACATATATGTTCCCCTGACATGTAATAGCCCCCTGTAGTTTTGTACCTGTCCTATGCAGACAGCTTGAGAGGTATGTACATGCTACAGAAGCAATAGGGCACTTGTAGACATAAAGTAAGGGCAGACCTGTAGAGTATAGAGTAGTACTGTTGTGAAAAATATAGCCTATACAGTTGGTAATAGAATGTCTCTCTCTCTCCCCCACCCCTTATCTGCATCACAAATTATTATTGTTATACGACAGGTATGGTTTCATTATCACATATGTTGTTCTGAAAACCTTATGCTGAGCCTTGTGTGCTACTATTGTTATATATATTACAATGGTTGCATACTAATATGCCTTGTTGAAATACCAGTGTTGCTAGCCTTTTGCCGTAATTGCTACTGGCATGCTGTTACAATAATGATTGTTATTCCATTTATGCCTGTGTTCTCTATGATATGCAATTCTGTTGTTATGGGCTGCTTGGGACAACCATGCATGCTGTTATAACTAACATTGAAATATTCTGTTCATGACTAACCAATACACTTTGACAAACCTCAGCACCATAGCATGATTGGGTAGCCCAGTTCCAGCAGATCTACCTATCCCACCTCATCTGACCGTGGCACCAGGTCCCAGCACATCTGGGACCCAACCTGGAACAGCCGCCTCCACTGTTCCTGCACCACCCATGAGTGGAACTGCCTCAGGGAATGGGGCCCACCCCCCAGGCACATAGATGATTTGGTCACCCGAAATCAGTTCCCAGGGATGGTGCGCAGGGTTATCCAGCATGATTTGGATGACTGACTGCACCAGATCAAGGGCAGACTGGCACACCTGGAGGGGCAGGCTGGCCCCAGCACCCAGCCCCCAGCACATCCACCTTTGGAGCCATGAAGGACCAGTGGTGAATGCCCATGGGTGGGGAGCTTAGTCCCACTGTTGGGGGCACTTGGTCCTCCGATTCCCAAACATCCTCCCCATCCAAGGTGTTTACTCCCCTCATGTGTCATACACTGCCCCATCCGCTGTCTTGTCTGTCTGCAAACACAACCTCTCCTACCCAATTTACCTCTCCAAACATACCTACAACCCTTTCCCAACATCCCACTCTCACCTTAAAAAAGAAAAAGGGCATGTCCTACAAAAAAAAAAAAAAAAAAAAATCGTCCCACACATAGCTCTCCATTTTGCTCCTACATACACTGCCATCAATCATCAATCAATCATCCCAGCAATTAATCAACAAAGTTATGTGACCCACACCCCTCCCTGTGAGATGTGAGTTTCCAAATTCTAAATTGTCCACAACATGCACAGCTGTTGCTTTACAAGAAATGGAGAGCTATGGTCCTTTCCTACACCCATTCCGCACATCCCTGTCTGCCTTTCATATTGTTTTTCCCCTGCTTGCCCCCATTTCACCACCTTCCTATCACCCCTTTTTCTTTTCTTTTTTTGGAAATAGTGTGGGTTTAAGTGGGACTAAATGCTGCTTAGCATCTTGGCGAGGCTTGCAAATCTGACCAAACCTGCTTAAAACTGCTTTATTCATCTTATCTGATTCTGACACTGTTATGCACATCAATAAAATAATCACCCCTGCAAAGTCGCAAACCCAGGACTCTCTGAGCCACACCATAGTGTATTATCCCAGTAGACCAACTCTTCTCTGGTGAATGACTGGTGTTTCTATAAAAATATTGTGCTTTTCACGGATGTCACATCAGGAAAAATGTACACCCCTGCCAAATATTTAACCCAGTACCCTATGAACTAGGGCATAGTGCACGAGATCACTAGCCTAAAGCACTTCTGATGAATAAGTTGTGTTTCTATAAATGTAACATGTATTACACTGATGTCACATTAGCAAAATAGTACTCATTCCTACCAAGTAATGAACCCAGGACCCTGTCAACTACTGCATAGTGCATTAGCCCACTAGGCTGTGAAAAGCAAAACTACTCTTTTACAAACATATCCTGATTGCCAGTGACACAGTACTTCTACATATAATGGAATAAATGACAATATTTGTGGGCCTGTGATGCAGATGCTGAACCAGTACACAGCCAAATACATGTTGATGGATGTACATGAGGTCTACAATATCAGGTAGAGCTGACAACTACACAGACTGTTGCAGAATGTCCATAGTTGTGCCACCTACTTATGGCATGGTTGTCATAAAATGTATTCTGTGTGCTGAAGTACTGGCAAGTCAGTGCAGCTTGAGGTTACAAAATCATGACAGACAGGTAAGTGTCACACCTCATACCCATCCGAACACGCATGTTCATGCCAATCCTGTGTGACACACTGTATAATGCACATATGTCTTGCAACTACACCTGCCATAATAATGACTCAGTAGCTCTATCTGACACATTCCTAGCATGTGTGACATTTGGACACCCACAGTCCTGGCCTACAGTCCAGCCTATTGCATGTCAACTACATGCTTGTCAATACAACATATAAATAACTGAGCCCTGCAATGTCCAGCAGAACTGGTTACTGCTACTGCAGTCACTACCACCCACATTAGCACGCACAATCAGATAAAAATGAAGTATGACACTCAAATCTGTCGGTCTCTTACTGACCCCAATACACATTGTTAAACAGTAAACTGCCACAGAAGCAGAACTTCTGTTAACAATGGGCAAACATAGCATGCAAAACTGTGGGCATACCACATCAATCCAAAGAGTGAGCAGTATTTCTACCTACCATCTGTGATTTTGTAGTCTCCAGACCTTGATAATGTCTTCCTCACAGCCCAGGAAAAGGCCCAAGGCCTACATGAAGGCTTTAATTATAGCACTGTGTTGGGCATTGGCTAATGAAAATGCAACCCAGCTGTTCTGGGCGTTATTAGGAAGTGTGAGCCACAGATTGGTGCACAGTCAATCACCTGTTCATGAGCATTGCCTACAAAAGGCAAGCTGCTGCCTATGGTTAACAGGTCTGTGAATTTCTTCATGAAGACAGACTGTGCTATCCAAGGAATAGGCCACTTGCTTTCCACACACAATGGAGTGCAGCACTATACCAGGTATGTAATAGAATTCCCCATGTAAGGGAATGCAGATGGGGGGATGCAGCCATGGGAAATAGGGAGTATAACACTAGGTCTGTACAACATAACTTGCAATAACATGTTGCTGTTAGTCAGCTCTCCAGCACCTACAGTCTCCCTTTTTGTCTCTGTCTGCTGTGACGTACATCACAGCTCTGGCTCCTGACACCCACCCCCCAGCAATGATGAGCCCACATATGAAAGATGCATGGATTGTGTATTACATAATAGTGACAGTAAGTACTGGTGGATACAACTGCCATATCACATGATGTACTGCCAGTCAGCCTCACTCAGTGTGTGAATGTCACACAGGCATAGTTCAAATATTGTCCAGGTGTCCCTGTACTCTGACTAGGTCACTGTGTACTCCACACCTGTATCTCAGTTCCTTGAGAGCCATGGCTACTGTACCTGTTGACCCCCTGCAGCAGAATAGCAAGTAACAGCCAGTAGTAGTGGGGGTCACACACTCAACCTCAGCAGCAAAGTGTACATATTGAGCATACCACATATGGGAATGAATGCAGTACTAGATATTAATGTACCATAACTGTTATTTGAGGAATCTGACATGTGACAGCTGGATAATCCACAGTCTGCAAGCAAACATTATGTATTTTCCAACTGTCTTCCAGACATTCAGAATTGTCTGGTGGGCGGTCCACATATATCAGGCACATGTACACATTTTGCATACCTCTGTGTACGGCTGATATTAGACACGTACAAGGAGGATAACCTACACCAAATTTGCAGTGATGTCTGTTAATTGTGTAGCACAGATGTTGCCATACAGTTGTAGTAACACTCACCTATTTCTTGGATGGTGGCTACATGACATGGTACTGGGATGTTGCTCATAAGGGACACAACACAGTAGGTGGCAGTGATAGGTGTGGACACATAACAACACATTCTGTGACAGCACAAGGGCCAGAATTTGTATACCTAGGATCATACCAGGTTACAAGGCCACTGGCCCTGAGGCCCTCATAAGCCTAGCACAGAGTTTAGCCCATGTGTATTAGAGTCAGTACCTAATGCCCAAGTCAAACAGGGACACAGGTGGTATCCCTAGTGTGTATGTCCTCTTAACCATCTGGTTATTCAGGTCTCACTAACAAAGGTGTATATAGCTAACCTGGCTGATGTGGATGGGTTGTCCATTCCACAACTGGGTAAATGTGTGGGGCACACATCTGACCTGCCAACAAGTCCTGGTGATGGCTAATCTGTGTATGGTAGATGTGTGAAGCCCTGGTATTCCATGCTGGGGAACCTCTGTGATCTCCACAGCTACTGCATGTGCTTTGCCAGGTAAATGATGACAGGGGCATTATACTCAATAATGGTCCATATTATGGGGGAATACAGGGATGTTGTGACCCCCATGTCCCTTAATGACATACCAGTATGTATGAGGTGAGCCATGAAGATGGTTTTCCTTACAACGGAAGCAACATGATGGGAAAATGTCATGTTGCCATTGACCTGTGTGCGTATAACTTTCTTGACTGATTGCATGCTTAGGATGTTGTTAGTACTGTGATAACATGTGGGGATGTCACTCTCCCCAAAGGGGATGATGCTGCATGTCGTGATATGCAGCCTGAGGCCATGTGTCTGGCACCACTCATTTGTCTGTGTGAGACCCTCTTGGCAGATGTCCACATCACTAGGGAATCTGGTGACAGCACCCAGCATGCAGTCGTCTGCAGGCAAGGTTGGCCATAGCCCAATGGCTGTGCAATGCACCTCAGAGGAGTACATCACACATAACAGAGGCCCAAATTCAGAGCAAATGGTTATGCCACTAGTTATGGGTCTAGCACTTAGGGGTATTCCCCTATGTGGACTAGGTGGGTCCTGTCGATGCACCAGTGTGCTACCCATCTGGTAACATATGAACTGATGCCTAGGTGGGAATGTATATCTATTATGATGAAGTAGGGAATACTGTCAAACTGTTTTTTCAGGTCAAAGCAGTGTGTACTGTCACCCCCTGTCCATGGCTTTGGTGACTGTCTCAGAGAGGTCAACCAGTTGTAACATACATGATCCCCACCTTGGCAAAGCCTAACTGTGCATGATGGATTGTGTGGAGGTCACCAATGTCCTTGTTAGTGAGCTTCATGATGAACTGTACCATGGCATTGCAGATCAACCTAGGTAAGCTGTTGTTGTCTCTTTCGGCTTTTCCTGGTTAGGGGTCACCACAGTGGAACTCCGGTCCGCTAATGATTGGTAGTTGATTTTTACATGCCGAGTTACCAGCCCTGATGCACAACCTTCAACGAAGGCATGCCCATTCACGCAAGTCTCCATGCAGAAGACGCTCTAGCTGAGAATCGAACCGGACAGCGTCTGACTGTGAGGGGACAATGCTACCGCAGCACCACCACCACCACCGCGGATATCAACCTAGGTAGGCTAATGGGTCTATAATGTGCCAGACTGGTGGATGCCCAGTCTTAGTGTAAAGGGGTGACAGTGCTTGTCCTTCACTCAGCTGGGACAAAGGTGGGAGTCAGGCCTTGTTTGTATATAGTGCCTTATAATGTTGCAAGATCATGCTTGGGGTCATGTAGGATGCATCCTGTGATGTGATAGGCACCCATGGTGGCTGTATAACATGACTTTGAGATGGTAGTGGTGACCTGTTCCATTCATATAGGAGAAGGGGGCAGGTACTGGGAATGTCCTGATGTACTGATGGGGGGGGGCAAGGAGTGATGACTACACTGACTCTGTCAGGCATCAGGTAGGCTGTACCTACAGCAGTGGTATATCTGCTGTCCTTGACCACCACAACTGAGGAGATCCAAGTGCCTCCTCTAATGTTGCAGACATATGTGCAGAAGGGGAGATGATTGTCTCTAGTGGATGTCAACATTGTGGGCTCGGGTTTACTTTGCAGGTTTCCAGTAGTGATCTCATTTGCTCATTCAGGCTAAGGGCACATTGCCCCATAATGGGCACCTGCTCCTACTTTGTCTGGGACAGGAGTATGTCATCCTTGTTATAGACAGTTTTATTGCAGATGTCCACCAGACAGGTTTATGTATCCATGCAGAGGATGATGTAGTCCTGTTGGGCATACCTGACTCCATGCATCTATACAAATGCACGTATAGTGCTTTTGTGTATTTGTGGATATTGGTGCCAGATCGTACAGAAAGGTTGGGGCGGTGAAGCTGTGTATACCACCCTCCAGGAGGCTGTATTCCACTTTGGAGTTGTATGTATGTCTGACCCTAGCTAGATGGGTATTGTGGGAGATGGTGACTGCAAATGTGACCGCATGATGATTGCTTTGCCACAGAGGATAACACTGTAGGGATGCTGCAGTGGTTATCTGTTTTGTCTAATATCAACTCTAGCAGACATGCACCTTATGTGGGGGTAGCACCTAACTGCACCGAGATGTTCATATTGCCACTGTTGATGGATCTCTGGCCATTTGTGTGCTGGCATGGGTACATCTTTCAATGTATGTGTGGGTCATTCAGGTAACCCAGGATCAGGGCACAGACCAGAATCCTGATACAGTTGATAATGTCATTGAGGGACAGAGGTGCCACCCTTAGGACATATTTGTGGTTTCCCATCCACTCATCATGGATGCACTTGATGAGGGCTTGCATGGTACTCTGACATATATGGGAAGTGAATTCCTGAGACAAGACAGCCTCAGTGAGAAAAAACTATCTGTCCAGCAGGTTTTGTTGATGGTGCATATCTGATTCAGGCCTATCATGCTGGTAATGCATGAGTAGTTCACCTCACATATATGGGGCGGCTGTTGAAGGGCAGGGCCCAACATTGCCATCTAGGCATGACAGAGCCCACCTCTGGCTAACCTGTCTGATATTTAGTGGGGCACTACTGATTCAAGGCTGTATGAGTGGAACAGGTGTTGGAGGACATGGATTACCTTTGTGGGTATTACCATGGGCTTTCCAGTTGCTGTAGATGTCTGGATAGCAACATACCAAACGGGCCATGCTACTACATTCTTATTCTATTGACTGAGGACTATACAGCAGTAATGTCCACCTTTTTTCTGGATGTACTCCCTTACTTATGTGCTGAACTACGTACAAGTATTTTCTGACCACTGCCGCTACTTGATGGCTGACTGCAACAGTGATATCAACCTGAGTACCCAGGTCTGTCAACGCAGGTTGTGTGTTTATGGGGTTGTCATTGATGTGGAAAATAGTGGGGCTGTATCCTTGCTATATGGCATGAAATGCTGTCTGTGTTCAGCTTGAGCCCAGGACCTAGGTACCATTACATACCTGATGTAAGACCCCATTGACGTGTGTTAACATCATTTGGATCAATGACAGAGAGCACACAACTTACAGTCACCACAGCCTTAGGCAGTACCTACAAAAATGTATTTATGGCAGTTAGCATGCATGCCTAGATACATGTGGGTCATTGGGAGCAGCAGCTACTCACAGGGCCTCCACATGTCTACATATTGCATACACATAGGCAACACAGAGTAGAGTTGCCACCTTATCAAATGTGCAATGTGGGACACTTCTTGTAGTATTGTGAGAGGTGGCTGGACAAAACATACCCACGGCAAGTGCAAAGGACAGTAATTCTCTTGGTCTGTTAGTATGACAGCTTATTTTTGTAACATTTTCCAAGCTTATGCTATTTCTCATAACATAATGGTGTTTGTAATGTAAAATAACAGCTTTATGCAACTATTACACAACTTTAAGAAATGTTTATTGTCCTACACTCTTGGGACCTATGTCTTGTTTGAATTGTTTACACAGGTCACACCTGGCCAAACGTGGCCTGCAACCTGCAGGGTGGGACAGCTGGTGGCCATACCTCTCAAATGTACAGATGTCTGTGGAATGACCAGATGTATGCCTCATATATTTGGTCTGTGTTTCATAACATTGTGGTTCCCTGGCAAATGAGTGGCAAATCATTAAAGACCGATGTTAGAAAATAATGACAGATATTTCAGTTTCAGATGACATACAATTCAGACAATTGATGATAATGCACAACCTGTTATTCTAACAACTTTCTATGTTTGTAAAAGCAATATGCAAAAATTGGCCCTATTTTTTGCACATTGTCCAACTTTTATGTATGGCTTTGTCCAGATATCTTGCTGTAAGAGGTTGAGCTATATGGTGGTGGCCCTAACACAGTGACACTGCTACAAAGGGATATACACACACACACACACACACACACACACACACACACACACACACACACACACACACACACACACACACACACGCACGCACGCACACACACACACACACACACACACACACACACACACACACACACACAGAGCCCTTGTTGAGAGTAGAACCTATACCGCTCTAGTTATACATATTATAGCACTATATACACAACACATGTGCCACAGAGCTTACATGCTTTTGCAGTGTCTGCTAGTACTAATCAGGTGGATGACATCTGTAGGTGCTGTAAAGGTTGCCACGGGGGGGGGGGGGGCAGGCCCTTAAAATGGTGTAACTGCAGCATACAAACACCAAAAGACAGTTACACTGCTGGAAGGGGACTAGCACTCAAACACACATATACACTCACAGAATTGCCAGTTTCGGAAGGAGAACCCCTAGCTTTCTAGTTATGTGCACTAGAGAACAACATACTTGTCACATGCACCACTGTGCTATTGTGCTTGGATAGTGTTTACCTGTGCTTCTAAGGTGGTTGACATCACTAGGGCCTGAATATGTTGCCCTTGGGGGGTTAACAGGCTGGCACAGGCCCTTAAAATGGTATAACCGTAACACACACACACACACACACACACACACGCACACACACACACACACACACACACACACACACAAAAGATATGCATTCAAACACACATACACTCACAGAGTTGCCAGTTTTGAGATTAGAACCCCTACCAATGCGCCACAGAGCTTATGTGTCTGGTGAGGGTGTAACTGTGTTTCTATGGTGAATGACATCAGCAGGCCCAGTAAACTAAGCCAGTGGTGGGGATAACAGGTGGGTACAGGCCTTAAAATATATTGCTATTGTCAGGGCTTTTTTTGGGCCAGTACATGCCGGTACAGCATACCGGCACCTCCGCTGCCCTGTTTCTTTAAAAAATATATATATTTTTTAAGGGCATTCTTCTATAAGAATGCCCTTTGCACTGAGCCGTACATAAGCAGAAGACCTTCTGCATCTGTGCGATGTGCTCCAGATTGTTTACATCTTCCTGGTCTGCGTGCGCGGAAATTGAATTCCTGAAAATGTTTAGACTGTGGACTGCGACCTGACAAGTGAGTGGTAGGTGTGCATGTGTGTTTACATTTTTAAGAGGAGTGTTTGTGTGTGTGTGTGTGTGTGTGTGTGTGTGTGTGTGTGTATGTGCAAGAAAGAGGTAGGTGTGTGTGTGTGTGTGTGTGTGTGTGTGTGTGTGTGTGTGTGTGTGTGTGTGTGTGTGTGTGTAAGTACACATAATGTGTATGGGAAGTTAATGAACCACCAGGATGCAGTTAAGCACAGCACACAGCCGGACAATAGTATATCAGATTTCTTTTTTGTAAACTGCATAAACTTACTAAACACAAGTGTCCCGCTTTTAGGGAATGGTGCAGTGGTACAGCAGTTTGTGTTTTTGCTTCTCTGCAAGAGGTTCTCTGGTTCTATTCTCATCTGTGCAGAGTCTGCCTGCCCTTCCTGTGTTCATGTGGGTTTCCAACCACATTTTCAAAGACATGTGTCTGGAGTGTTTCTCCCTGGGACTCCTCTAAAAATTGGCTCTCACCCAGTTGGACTTTCCTGGTAAACAAATGTTAAATAAATTCAAATAAATAAAATAAAAACTGAGAGTGCACAGTATGCAAATGGAGGGTATGGAAATCAACCACTGTTATCCAGGAAGTAGCTCATTTATGGCTCATAGCCTTAATTCACCGCTGTGACTACCAGATAGTCTCAGGAATTAAACTGAATTAGCAGAAATGTGGGTGTGCTAGTGACAGGGAACATAGTGTGAGAAAACCTTAGATACTTATGTAGTTTAAATTCATTCAGCAAAAAGTCTGGGATGAGGATGAGTAGGTAGAACCTTAGCTGTTGCAACTTTTTTGAGACAAGAAATGATGGGAAAAACAGCTTGAGAATTCAAGCATGAATGCTAAACACAGTGATAATGGGTTACGGGAAGGGTCATAAGGAGACAGTAAGTTTCTTTAGACAGCATGAAATGACTATGCCACATGAGTAATAGAGAGTAAAAATTGTGAATGCTGATAAGTAGCAACAAATGGAGGCTGAGTAAGGAGATAAAGAGAGACATTTGCAAAATACTGACCACAAAATGTGAAACCTTATAAAAACATGAAAATAAAGAAGGAAAACATGTAGTATGAAGAAGATAGAACATTTGCAGGAAAAGGGGAACAGAATATGGAGTGCCCTTTGCCCGAACAGAGGAAAAAAATAAAGAGATAGAAATGGAAAAAGAAGGAATGTAAAGTTCTGTCAACATATTAACAGTAAAGGTCTTTCCAGGATGCCTAGGATGTTTTATCAGAATGAGATATGTAAGAAGGGAGCACCACCTTGTATGGGATGCTGGAAACAGATACACATTATATATCTATATATTTATATCTATCTATCTATCTATCTATCTATCTATCTATCTATCTATCTATCTATCTATCTATCTATCTATATATATCTTATTATTATTTCAGCTTTTCCCAGTTAGGGGTTGCCACAGTGGTCACCTGTCCGCTCAAGATTGGCAGTGGAGTTTTACAGTGCTGAGTTGCCAGCCTGGCTCCTAACCTTCCACAGAAGGCACATACACACGTAGGCACTCATGCCTAGGGCCAATTTAGAGTATCCAATCCACCTACAGCATGTCTTTATATATAAATATATATATATATATATATATATATATATATATATATATATATATATATATATATATATATATATATATATATAGTTTGCAGACAGTTGGTCAAATGACCACATACATCGACATCTGTTTGATTTGCACCATTTGGTCAATGTAGACAGATGGGCAAAAGGTGTGCGAGATCAACAAATATTCTCTTCCCCTGGGGACTGTGTGATCTTAGAGATAGTATATATAACTAGCAGGGGTGTGGATATGCACAGGGGTTTGCCACCCAGTAAAAAAAAATTGTATTTGTTTTCACTTTGAGATTCTTGGTGTTGGCATAGCTGGTCACTCAACCAACTGCCCTACACTCAGTGTATGTATAAGAAGTAGGTAGGTCTGTGTGTGTGTTTGTGTGTGTGTGAGTGAGTGAAATGTCCAGATTTTCACAGAATGTCATGTTTTTGGTCTCACATCCATGGTCTGTTTCTCATAAAACTGTATTTTTTTGGAAATCCCTGGTAAATCATTGAGGATTAAGACAGCAAATAATGGCAGACATTTGAATTTTAGATTTCATATCATTCAGAAACTTCATTCTAATGCAAAATGTGTTGTTCTATCAGCATTCTCTAAGTTTGTAAGAGCAATAGTTAAAAGATGTCCCTATTTCAGGACATTTGTCCCCCCTATTATGTGTGTCTTTGTCCAGATTTCTTGCTCTAAAAGGTTGAGAGGTATGGAGAAAGGTCTAAGAGGGAGGTAGGGGTGTATGTGTGTATAATACCTCTCAAAGGAGTGCCTTCTGTGTGGAGTCTGCATGTCCTCCTCGCGGGTCAAGTGGCGTTTGAAAGACATGCGTGAATGGGCATGCCTTCGTTGAAGGTTGGGTGTCGAGAACTCGGCACCGTGAAAATATACTGCCAATCATTAGCGGACCGAAGTTCCGCTGTGGTGACCCCTAACCGGGAAAAGTCAAAAGACAAACAACAACCAGGATGATCTAAGGATTAAAGTTACTAACTAATGGTATGCATTTGAGTTTAGTTTCAGACTTCATATCTTTTAGAAAATGCATTCTAACACAAATCCTATTATTCTAGCAACTTTCTGAATTTATAAGAGCAATATTTAAAATGTGTCCCTAGTTAGACATAGGTAGCATACCCCTCAACTGCCCAGGTTTTTGCAGAATGTCCAGATTTCTCCACCATATTTTTGTTTTTTCCTAATAAAAAGATTGAAGTTGCTAAATAATAACAGATATTTGAGGTTTAGACTTCGTATCCTTTAGAAAAATGCATACTAACACAAATCCTGTTATTCTAGTAATTTTCTAAGTTCATAAAAGAAATATTTATAATCTATTTATTTTATACTTTGTCCAGATTTCTTGCATTAAAAGGTTGAGGTATGTGTGTGAGACAGTGAACTGCCCTATTTAGGGTTAGCAGGTGGTTAATAATTTGCTTAGGCTCAAGCCCTGTACCTTAGCTACAGGAAACAAGAGCCTAAATCCTCTACCCAGAATACGCAACTGTTTTGCTTAGCAAATGGTACCACTGTTGTGTGTTGAGAATTTTAAAGCAGTGTTAGTAGCACAGCAGATAGCATCCTTTGGTTTTGTTGCCAAAGGCTGTAGGGTCTATTCCCACCACATATAGATGGGTTGGTGATACTGTGTTGGATTTTAAGAAGGTGGGAGTGCTGCAGTCCAGAGTATGTCCTCCTTTGGATAGGATGCCTAGTAACTATGAACCTGTTTTAGTTTGCCATCCATTCCCTATTTCAATATTACCAGCTTATTATTTTTTAAAGTAATATAGGCAATTTATTCTTCAATGGAAGCAGGCAGTGCATTTGTATATGAAATACTTAAATATAAAGTTTTTTTGCTAGCAGCAACCTTTTCATTAGTTACAGTTAGATCTCTTTAATGTGGAATTATTCAGACTTTTACTTCTGCAGAGACTAAGCATATTGACTGATATTGGTGGGTTGTAAAGACAGAAGTTTAAGTGGCCTTTTATGGTTGAAATGTTCTGAATTGGGCAGTTTTGGCATTATTGGTTCATATGTTTTGTTTCTTTGTTTACTGGCTATAAATTTAAAACATGCTCTAACAAGTGGTGTATTATACACAGGATATAATTTAATTATTATATATTATAATTTAATACAGTCAGGAAGGTGGAGCAAAGAAATTTTGCATGGTCCTAAAAATGGGTGCAATGGGACTATGATTTGAAAACAGCCCAAAGGTAAACTGGCCAGATGCATTTTCTTTGAATGTGGGTTTCAATGCTGTTTCAATGAATGTGATTTTAAAAGTCACAGATGTTTTAATGCTAAGTCTGTTTCCATTGTGGGACTGTATTGCTTTGTTTAGCAAATGTCTATCAGTGTTTGTGCTGGAAAATTTGAAATAAAAGTTTTAAATTAAATCCTAATATCTGTAATCATTGTAGAAGTAAAGCAAAAAGCAGTTTGCACACTGAGAGTTTGAAGAGTGTTTATGGCAACTGGGGAGAAATAGCCAAATAATGGGACACTGGAATGGCTGCGGGGGAAGGGGGCTGAGAGGGGGTTGACCCAAATGCAACATATGCTATTGTACACACAAAGGTGAGACATAGACACAGCTGTAGGGCTAATACTTACACATACTCACTAAATTACTGTTGCTGCTATTAGAGCTCCTACCTACCTAACGGCATACACTATAGTGCTATGTACTGATAGCATGCAGCACGGATGATATGTGTCTGGAGAGGGTGTAACAATATTCTATGGTGGATGACATCAGCAGACCCAGTAAACTAAGCCAATGGTCTGGATAACAAGTGGGCACAGACCTTAAAATGTATTGTCATTGTACACACATAGGTGAGACATGCACATAGCTGCAGGGGGTTATATTTGCACACACATACACACACACACACACACACACACACACACACACACACACACACACACACACACACACACACACACACACACTGAGTTGCTGTTGCTGGGATTAGAACTCCTACCTATCTAAATGTATACACTGTAGTGCTATGCACTGATTGCATGTACCACACAGCTTATGGATAGGGAGAGCGTCTGCCACTGCTGTTTAGGTGGATGACATCAGAAGATGCTGACAGGGAGGCCACTGTTGTGGAGGACACTACACAGAGGGCCATAAAATGAGGGACCTTTGCACAGACATTGGCTGGCTGGGAGTGTGCATTCTGCTGTACGTGGACTGAATCCACAAACACACACACACACACACACACACACACACACACACACACACACACACACACACACACACACACACACACACACACACACACACACAGGGGCTGATATGAGAATGGAACCCTACCTACCTACTATTACACACTACAGCTCACTGTACTAATTGCACGTGCCACTGGTTACAATTGCTGTATTAGTGGATGCAGCACTACATCAGTCTATGCCTTTCTGGGTCTTCTCTCACTCTCTCTCTCTCTCCTCTCACCCTCTCTCTCTTTTTCTCTCTCTCTCCCCCCTCTCTTTCTCTCTGTATATGATATAAATATGTTACCTATATATATTTATATGTATGTACAACTATACAGATCCAGATATATATTATACGTGCCATATACTGATAGATAAGGTTGATTATGTCTGATGGGGATAGGAAGAGACAGGTATACATAGCTGTTTGTATGCACAGAGATATATGGACATCTTGGTTCTATAGTCAGATGAGGGATCAGACATGGGCTGAAATTAGGTAGGTGTAGGAGCATGCCCAGTGTGACCATCAGTACTTACAATGGGACCCCAGGCCAGACCTCAGACATGGGCTGCAGTTAGCTAAGTGTAGAAGCATGCCCAGTGTGACCATCGGTACTTGCAATGGGACTATAGGCCAGACCTGCATATAGTCCAGTCTGGGATTTTGTGTGCTACAGCCAGTAGTATGTTGAACCTGATTAAACATTCCAGCTCCACCTCCCTTATGTAATACCTGAGGGATTTTCTGCCTGTGTGCTGTCTATAATATCAGACTCTTATGTAGGGTGTGTACAGATTGTAGTAGACTGCACAGGAGTTTGCGTAATATGTCTGGTACATCATTATACATAGCACTGTGATTTCCCAGTACGTCGGTGGCAGATCAATATAGACTGACATGATAAAACACTGACATTCATTTTAGCTACTGACTCCATACAGTGTCAGGAACCCATGCAACTGCACAAACTGTTCTATTCTGCACTTCCTACATTTGTGTGGCCAGTATTTCCCTCCTTCCCATTATATGTTGGCCTTTGTCCTGCCCTGCTCTGTTTCCTGCCTTTCTCCACAGTTGCTGCTCTATGTAGTTGTAGGTATGCTGTGACCAGTGTATGTGTTGTAGGACCACCCACAGGGTTACAGACATCACACCTCTAACTGTACCTGTTTAGCAGGATGTCCAGCCTTGCACCCCATATGTCTGCTCTGGTCCTCAGAGTGGTGTACTGTTAATATAAGGCTACATGGTGCCTATACCTATCGACTTCTTGGAGCCAGGAATGCGGACACGGTCATATATATAAGTGGGACACAGACACAACACAGGCACAAACATGGGGACAAGGCTTAAATATTGTTCTTACAAAGTTAGACAGTTGGTAGAATTTGGTTTTGTATTAGTAGCAATGCTGTAATGGGTATGAAGTGTGCATCTCAACTGTCTGTCATCATTTTCTCATGTCGACCTTTATTGATTTGCCACTAATTTTCCAGATAAATGCAATGTTATGTAAAACGGACCATAAATGTGGGGCAAGAATGTGGACATTAGGTTCATAGGTTCATAGGTAGGTACTGGGCTATCTGCCCCAAGGCATATATTAGTCCAGCCATGTTGTGCAGTATTCATCACCCCTTTGGTTAGTTCCCTAGGCCCTTGATCTAGCAGCTAGTACCCTTGGCTTCTATCTAGTACAGCTGTTTGTATGATCCCTGGTGTGAACTTTCTGTTACCCATCCACTCGTCAAGGTTCCTCTTGAAGAGTGACAGTGAGGGGTTCTGTCTTATGTAGATCAGGACCTTCTTCCATAGCAAGTGAAGTCTTTGCGAAGGGAATCTATCCCTCCAGCATGTTCTATTCATTGTTGTGCTGAGGTTTATATCCCTAGAGCGTGTAGCTCGAGTGGATTTGGTTTTACTAAGATGGAGCATGTTCAACAGTTCTGGGTTGGACATGGCTCTGTATGTTAGACAGAGATCGCCTCTGAGAAGGCGGTATGCAACAGAGAAAAGCCTTAGTTTTTTCAATCATGCTGCATAGGGCAACTGTTTGAGGCCAGTAATCCTTTTAGTGAGTTACCTCTGTGGTCTCTCCAGCTGCTGGAGATGCCTAGCCAGGTACATTCCAATTGGTGCATTGTACTCAATAATGGGTCTGATGAGGGAAGAGCAGAGGGGCACCACTACATCCTTAGATCAAGATGCGAACCCTTTCATGATCAGATGGGTCACATAGAAGGATTTTCTAACCACCTTGGCAACATTGTTATCAAAGGAAAGCTGACTATCTACTTGGGTCCCTAGATCCCTTATTACTACTTCAGATTTCAGGGGGTTACCTCCTATGTGGTAGTTTGCGGGTACTCTGTTTTTTCCAAAAGGGGTTACTATGCATTTTTTTATCATTTAGCTTGAGACAATGGCTCTGACACCATGCATCAGCCTCAATAAGGCCCTTCTTTAGGATATCCATGTCGGCTGGAGACTATTATAGCACCCAGCTTGCACTTCTGAGAAGTATATGCCAAACAGGAGGGGCCCCAGGACAGAGCCCTGAGGCCCACCTCTCATTACTGGTCTGGATTTGGACATAGATCCTGCTACTCTTACTTTGTGGGATCTGTCTGAGAGCCAGTTTGTGATCCATCTTGTGACTTAAGGGTTTATGCCCAGGTTGGTGAGTTTATCAATAATACCTGAATGGAGAATGGTGTCAAATGCTTTAGCAAGGTCAAGGTAAGCCGTGTGTACCTCCTTTCCCTTATCTATAGCCTGAGTAACTGTCTCAAAGAAATCCACCAGGTTCAGGAGGCATGATCTGCCCTTGACGAAGCCGAACTGTGTGGGGTCAAGTGTTTGGAGGTTCCCAATCTCTCCATTTATGAGTTCCATAAGGATTCGCTCCATTGCCTTACAGATCAGACTGGTCAGGCTTATTGGTCGGCAGTTCCCAGGGTCGGTTGTGGGCCCCCGTTGTGCTGCAAAACCACTGTTGCTGTGTGTCATTCTATGGGCACATATCCTGTTGAGAGGCTGAGACTGAACAGGGTATTCAGATGCAGGGTTAATTCATTTTGGAGCTCGCGTATGACACAGCCCGGGACACCATCTGGTCCCATGGAGGCAGTGTTTTTAGCTTTAGATATAGCCTTATTAACCAACGTATCAGTAATAATTGGAGTTACACAATCCCCTGGAATAGTAATAGGCCCTGTAGGTGGTGAGGGGGGGGGGGGATTTGCACTGAACCTGTCAGCCAAGATGTTGGCAATGTCAGTGGGGTCAGTGAATTTTGTTCCATTTTGTACTAGCTCAGAACAGACCTGAGCATTGCCATTTAGGTTTTTGATGTAACCATAGAAGGCTTTATGGTTATCGTTGGCATCCTTGGCAACTTTGTTTTCAAAATTGGCATTAGTTGACTTGATGAGGGCCCTCAATTTCTTACTAAAGCCGATCAGAGAAGATTTTTCTACTTGTGATTTGGCCTTTTTTTGTATAAGTCTCCTCCTTTTATTGTATAGCTTGCTTATGGCCGGGGTCCACCAGACTGGTTTCTTCTTGCTTGAGGAAGGAGTCTTGGTTTTATTTGGGATAGCATGGTCCATGCAATCCTGAAGATGTATATAAAGTGCCTTGGTGTAGGATTCTGCATCCTGGATATCATTACCCTTCTGCAAGGGAATAGTGAAGCTTTCCACTTCTGACGCCAGTAGTTTGAAGTTTGCTTTGGAAAGGTTTTTTACGATGGTTTCTTTGACAGGGGAGGTGGATGGGGTGAGGATGTCTAGGGTTATCAGTTTGTGGTCTGATCTGACCAGAGAGGGAATTGTGGTACAATGCGCGTCCATATTTGTGATGACTAAATCCAATATGTTGTCCCCTCTAGTAGGAGAACATACCAGTTGTTCGAGGGCATTTGAATTTATAAATTCTATGAACCACTGGACATAGGAGTTAGAACTTTGGTAGTTCACCCAGTCTATACCAGGGTAGTTGAAATCACCCAAAATTATGGTGTTGGGTAGGACCTTTATATTTTCCAATGCCTCAAGGAATGCTGAGTGAGCATCTTGGGACATGGTGGGAGATCTATAACAGGCTACGACTTGAAATGTGGTTTTGCCTGCTGATAGTTGTGCATGGATGATCTCTGGGGCACCATGCTGCGCGACTGACCTGGAGATGTGGGTATCCTTGATGAATATGGATACACCTCCGCCCTTTGTACTGTGATCCGGTAACTGAGGCCGGAAGGTATGATATGAATTGTAACCTGGTAGTGCTCGGGTGCTCTCTGGAGCCTTGAACCAGGTTTCCGTCACTGCACAAACATCGATTTTCTCCATACTGAGGAGTGCCTCGAGTGCATGCATTTTGAGGTTGAGACTTCTAGTGTTGAGTAGCATTACCCTTAGTTTTTGGTTACCTGTGCTGGTTATGGGGGGTCTATATTAGATCAACGAACACTTAAACAAGCGAACGCTGATTGATCAACCTTATTTTAGCGAAAGTGAAAAATATCGAAGTAGCAGAAACACAAATTTTTTCCTAGGGAAAGAATTCAGTTGTCCGTTTCTGTTGCTTCGGTATTTTCAGTGCTGTGGTGGAAAGTTATGGGTCGGATTCAGGTAAGTGTGCGATTCTGTGGATGTGAGTGTTAAGGTAGTTTAGGTGAGTTAGGGTTAGGGCTCGGGTTAGGTATGTGTGCAATTGTGTGGACATGAGGATTAGGGCGGATTTAGGTGAGTTAGGGTTAGGGAGCGGGTGAGGTGAGTGTGCGATAGTGACGGACCTTAGGGTTAGGGTTTGGGTTAAGGTAAGTGGATAGTTAGTGGTGTGTGCATAGTTTAGTATAGGGTTAGGTGTCAGATTTTAGGTGTATGTGTGTGGATTTCTGTTTGTTTGGTGTGCTTGTATGTGTTTTGGATCAGCGATTTGTTTCCCTAGGAAAAAAAATCGCTGATCTGACAGTTTGAGATTGTAAGCTTTTGCTTACATAAGGTCAATCAATCAGCGTTCGCTTTTTTAAGCATTTGCTGATATAATATAGACCCGGTTACGGTGGTTGGTTTGTCCTTTGAGCCTTGCCTAAAAAAGGCACTATGAGGACGGCAAGAGCCTTGACCAGTATTCGAAAGCCTAGGGGTGACAGGTGCAAACCATCTCTGGTGAAACAGTGAGGCTTGTCTATCATGTCATCCCAGGCAGACAGACACTGGATTCCCCTTAGAATGACACCAGAAGCTTAGCCAACTGTTGAAATTGATCATTTTGTCTTTGTATTGTGGTATCATTCTAGGTGAAGGTAGTATGCTACTCAAGGTCAGGGTCATACCAGCTTGGGCTACATGATCAGAGAGCTCCTCAATGTCTCTTTTGATGTAGTCCAGGGAGGTACATCTTAGATCATTCACTCCAACATGTACAATGACAGTGTCATACTTGTACTTGTTCTGGAGTGACCTAAGTGCCTGTGTTATGTGGCAGATCCTAGCACCCAACAGGCAGCTGACAGTAACCTTCTCCTTGTTCAGCCTGGTGAGTGGAACATCTGTGTGCCTTACTATAGAGTCTCCTATTACTAGCGTGTTGGGTATGGTGTTTTGCCTTAGGGGCTGTCATGAGGCACACTGCTGAGGTGAATTATGTGTTTTCTGGCTTGTGTTTGGAGGTGTAGGTTGCTTGCTTGTCTGCTTTGGACGGCACTGTTTCTTTTTCAGATCAGTACCTAGTGCCTCCGAATATGTTTTTGTGTATTTATGTGTATGTTTTGCTGGGGCTTGTTTTGTAGATCCATGTGTGACTGGTGGTGTGATGCTAGTGTGTCTCTTCTCCTCTTGACTGTCTGTTACAGTCATGGGTTGAGAGCGCTTAGCCTCCAATCTGGCTGTGTATTTGCATCTCTCACAAGTGTTTGTGTCTAGAGGTAAGAGGAGAGGGTTGTCTGTATACATGAGGCAGTTGTGACATTGCATCAGGATGCCCAATTTCACCAGATGAAGTGGAGAGTACACCTGAAGCTGACCTCTGGACATGCTCGGAAAGTAAATTTCACTTGTCTTGCGGGCAATCGAGGGTCTTATGCTGTATTATAATAGTGCTGTCTAGGAGATTTGGAAAATAATAGTGCTGTTTAGGAGATTTGGACAAGTGCTGATTTGGGTTATGCAAGTGCTGCAATAAGAGCAGTTGATCTGAAGCACTTGAAATGAGGCTTGCCTAGTTCTAAGGGAAATTTTGCACTCTGTACATTTGACAAGTATGATGGTGCCCACTGACTTGTTGTATGTACTGACATAGTTATGTTACAGCCTTTACATCCTGGTGCTACTCTGAGTTGTTACAACCTGCTGTTCTACTAGCCACCATTTAGGTTAGTCAGAGCTGTGTACTGTCCATATCTGTGGCCCTCTGTTCCTCCATTGTCTCTGCCTTTGTCCAGCTTTCTTGCAGTAACAAATAGTAACATATGGGCAATCTATGGAACTCCTACCATAGGTGTAGCTCAAATGCAAAATAGTAGGCATGGCCAATATCGAACCATGAGCCATATTAACTATGATAATGAACTTAGCCCACTAAGCCACAATAGCCACCAGACAATGCAGTTTAATCCCTGACACTATCACCAACAGACATACATAGCACATCAACCCTTGCATATTGTGGAAATGGAAGTTGTCACCAAGTTGATTGGGACAGCCCTGGGATTATGTGGTCTGCTGCTATTACCTTACAAACATTTTACTGCAGTTGTATGGGAACACGGATGTGTTGGGGGCAGGGGAATGTGGCATCGACAGTCACACATCTGTCCTATGACCCCACTGTTTGTAATTCCCTTGCATAGTGCAATGGGTTTTGTTGGCTTGCGGCCCACTGCATATGATGGGGTGGACAGCATTGGGCATAGAGTTCCTGTTGTCCTACATAGCTGTTAGTTCTCTGCAGGTATCCCAATAGCCCACTCAATTCCCTTGCATACATGCAGCAGGTCCATACATATGCTACCATAGTCTACTACCCCATACATTTGTTGAAAAGAAGAGTGACTTACCTTGTAACTGCAGCAGTTGAGATAACAGTGCTTCAGGGCTGTCTCTGATGCACACAGCACACGGCCAATACATGGTAAGGTGTAGGTTGTGTGTTGCGACTATGTGTGTGTTACTATGAGTGTGAGTCGGAGTGAGGTATCAGTATCTAGGACCCTAGGTTGTCAGTGCATGTGCTATGCGTTGCCTATTTGCCAAGGCCAGGGCATAGTGGACATGCCTACATCTGCCTGTGGGGACAAGCTCAGGGGGTTCTTCTTCCGAGTCCCTCTGTGGCTCTGGGGACCTTGGCACTGGTGGGGGGCTGTGTGTCCCTTCCCTGTGATTTTCCTGTCACAGATGTTTCCACAGGATCATATCATGTAGCATGGCACACACTGTGAACATGTGTGCACATGTGGCTGGACAGTACTTCAGGGCTCCACCAGATATATCGAGGCAGCAGAACCATGATTTGAGTAGTCCAAACACACACTCTATGATGTTCCTAGTTTGTGTGTGTGTCTCATTATGGTGTTGTTCAGTAGGTGTGTGTGCATTTCTGATAGGTTTCATCATCCACAGTTCCAGTGCATAGCCAGCATCCCCCAGTAGATGGCCATATGGGATGTCCGTCGGCAAAAGTCTGGTGCAGCTGTGAGTCATGCCAGATGTGGGAGTTGTAATAGCTGTCAGGGCTGCCAGTACACACATTCATGATAATGCCTTGGGCTTTGCACATGACCTGACAGTTGATGGAGTGATACCCCTTGAGGAACCTGGATAACTGTATGGTTAACTGCACATATACCATTGGGATACTACCTGTGTCCTTGTTGGACTAGGGCATCAGGTGCTGCCTTGCATACACATGGGCTAACAGCTGGCCTAGGCATATGGGTACTTAGGGCCCATAGTCTGCTAACCTCAAATGGTACCGTGAATACTAGTTATGGACTGAGTGCTGTGACAGACTGTGTTTGTATGTGTCCACACCCATCAATGCTATTGACTGTTGTGTATCCCCTATGGGCAACGTTACAGTACCATGTCATCCAGCCTACATCTGAGAAATAGGTGAGTGGTACTACAAGTGCATGTGGACATTCCAGCAACAACTATGCTACACAATAACAGTGAGCACTGCATATGTGGTGTAGGGTGTCCTCCTCATAGGTGTCCAACATTTGCTGTACCCAGATGTATGCAGAATGTGTACATGTGTCTGATAGATGTAGACCCCCTGCCAGACAAATGTGGATTTCTGCACACCAGTTGGGCAATATGTGATGGTTGTCCCCAGAGTTTGTGGAATGTGTCTGTGACATGACTGACCTCTGACCCGAAACACAGAAATGGTACATTAATATCTGGTACTGTATTCATTCCCTTACAATGTATGCTTCAATTTTTTTAATTTCTCCAAGTCTTTTGGGTTTCTAATACCATGACAGGAATGGACCCCATTCCTAAGTCAATGTATGATTAAAGTTCAGGAAATTAGTATTGTTTCAGACTTTGTTGTCAGCCAAAAGTGGTCTTCGCAGCACCCGCAATCATCATCATCATCATCATCATCTTCATCATCATCAGCGCCCCTTTCCCCATTTTTTTCTACATGGGGTAGGGGTATCGCATTAACTGTCGCCAACTCTCTCTCAGTTCAGTGCCACATTCTTGCCTTCTTCAACACTCATGCCTGACTGTCGCAGATCTTCATTCACACAATCCATCCACCTCTTTGCTGGACATCCTCGCTTCCTCTTTCCTTCTTCCTGTCTGTCGCAAATCTTCCTCACCAGATTGTCTTCTGCTTTTCTACACATGTGCCCAAGCCACCGTAATCTCTTCTCTTTGATCTTTTCTGCAATTGGAGCTACTTTGGTCTTCACATCACCTGCAATGTGCCCAGTAATGATTCATTCTGCAATTCATATGGAGTTACATGGATTGGTAGCATATCTAAATATGACTGTAGATTGTTTTTTTATAAGACTGGTTGCTTCTACTACAATTGGAACTGTCTGGGTATCTTTCTTCCTCATTGCTCTCATTTCTGCCTGCAGATCCTGATATTTTATGACTCTGTGTCTCTGTACGCAAGACACTGTAGTCACTGGGTGTGGTGATTTCAATGATCAATGCAACTCTTGTCTTCTTTTCTTGGACCACTATATCCAGTTTTCAAGCATCTATCTTTTGAACTGTTGGTAATGGGTGATCCCATGTGATATAAACTTCATCATTTTCTATGATGCTTTGTGGCTCATGTTTCCATTGTTTTTCAGCCACTTCAATACCATAATGTTTACACAATCCCCAGTGCAACAATTTTGCCATGTTATTATGCCTTTCAGTATACAGTCCTTCTGCCATTAGTATGTTGTAGCCTGCAACAAGGTGTGCGACTGTTTCCAATTCGGTTTTACAAAACTTACATTTGTCTGTTTCTCCCACATGTTCAATGGACTTTCTAAACCAACGTGTACATAGCCCATTATCTTGGCCTGCCAATATTAACCTTTCATCTCTTGGTTTGAATTTTCCCCTCCTTAACCATTGCTGCGTGCATTCCTGATCAACCTGAAGTTCTTCCATGCTTACTATGAATGCACTGTTGCTGAGGCAGAGCCAATGTCCCCCCACTACTAGTGCCTATGACCTGCTGTCCTGCTGCAGGGGTTCACCAGGTATACTAGCCATAGGTGTCAGGCAATGAGATATAGGTGTGGAGTACACAATGACCTAGCCAGATTACATCTGGAATGCTCATGGACACCTGGACAATCTTTGAACTAAGACCGTATGACATTCAGACACTGACAGGGCCTCACTGACAGTACATGATGTGATATGGCAGCTGTATCCACCAGTACTTACTGTCACTATTGTACAACAGACAATCCAGTAGCAGTCATATGTGAGCTGATCATTGCTGGGGTGACTCAGGGGCCAGAGGTGTTATCTATGTCACTGCCGACAGAGCCATAAGGGATGGCCATAGGTGCAGACTAACAGCAACATGTCATTCCAAGAAATGTTGAGGCCTACTTTTGAAATTCCTATTTCCCATGACTGCATCCCCTCGATCTGCATTCCATTACATGCTTAATTATATGACATACCTGGTATAGTGCTGTCCTCCTTTGTGAAAAGAAATTGAGTGGTAGTCTCATAGGAAATGAGAGTCTGTCTTCATGAAGAAGGTGTCAGACCTGTTTATCATATGCAACAGCTTGCCTTTTGCAGGTAATGCTCATGAACAGGTGATTGTCTGTGCACCAATCTGTGACTTCCACTTGCTAATAGTATCCAGAACAGCTGGGTTGCCTTTTCATTAGCCAATGGCATGGCAACACAGTGCTATAATTAAGGCCTTCATGTAGGCCTTGGCCCTTTTCCTGGCCTGTGAGGAGGACATTATCGAGGTGTGGGAACTACATCATCACAGAGAGTAGGTAGAAATACTGTCCACTGTTCGGATTGATGTGTTATGTCCACAGTTTTGCCTGCTATATGTGGCCATTGTTAACAGACTTTCAGATTTGTAGCAGTGTACTGTTTAACAATGTGTGTTGGGGTCAGTAAGGAAACAGGTAGATGTGAGTGTCATACATACCTTTTATTTGAATATGCATGCTGCTGCAGTTGATGCTGGTCTATCAGCTGTGTATGTTTCTATGAGGAGACTGTGACACATGTCCCTGTCACCTGAACATCCCCCAACCCTTTATGTATGGGTGTTGTGTGGATGCCCTGTTGTAGGTGTTTGGGAGGTATAGTAGGTCTGTAGCAGGTAGCTGGACATACTGTTGCATGTGTAGCAGGCTGCAGCTGCTGCATTCTGGCCAGGACTCCTACTGGGGAGTGTGAAGCCACTGTGGGACTGCAAACTGTATATGTCAGTGAGGGAGCAGTGTCAGCTCTTGTGTCACAGAATAGCCAGGGTGAGTGCACCCATAACAGTCCAGGTGGCGCATGTGCCTCTAGTACATATGTTAAGTAGTATTGCCATCCAGAGAGTGGTAGGGGGCAATTAGGACACACACTAATATTTGTGACATGTCACATTTTGTGAACTTGATTTGAGAACAGCTTTATCGTATTCCAGTGTATGTCATTCACCTAATCTATCAAAAGATGAATGTAAGATGATGGAAGATATAAAACGAACTGGATCATTAAGACTTTTACAACCTGATAAAGGTGGTGGATTGATTATTATGGATCAAGCTGATTATAATCAGAAAATGTTGGAATTATTATATGATAATTCCTATACAGAAGCATCAGTTAATGAGGTTAATATTTCTTATAGTAATATGGATTATTTTTTGAATGATATGTTATCTCAAGGTCAATTGTCTCTTCAGGAATTTAATTTTGTAACTAATAGTGAACCAAAGTTACCTACTATATTTGCTGTACCTAAGTTGCACAAGGACATTTACCAACCCCCTTTTCGACCCATCGTTGATGGGACTTATTCTAAGATATATTTTATTGCTAAATTTATTGATAAACAATTAAAGGGATATTTGGAAAATGTCAAACACATATGCAGGGATTCTTGGGAATTCTTTCATCAGTGCAACCAGTTAGGAGCTTTTGATGATGGTATTTTAGAGACGGTTGATGTAAAGGATTTATTTACATGTACTCCACATGACATAGGACGGAAGTGGTTTACTGAAAATTTTACTGACCATGTTCATGCACAACAAGATCGTATTAACACTCTATCCCATATGATGGAAATTATATTATGTAATAATTTTATTTATTATGAAGGTCAGTATTTTAAACAACTGACAGAGGTAGCTATGGGCTCCCCCTGTGGTCCTTTATATGCTAATGTGGTAATGCTGATGTGGGAACTTTGTTATTTATTTCCTTTTGAATTTTTTTAAAAATGTAAAATTATATGCCCGTTTTTTAGATGATTTATTTTTTGAATGGGTTGGGTCTATTGCAGAGTTCATGCATTATTAAATTTTATGAATAATAGTACTTCTTTTTTACATTTTACATGTCATATTGGTACTACGTCCATTTCTTATTTGGATGTTATGTTAACAAAAAGTGCAAATGGGTTAAAATCTGGTATTTTTCATAAGAAAACATATTCTAATAAATATTTGCATTATTCAAGCAATCATCCATATCACAATAAGAAAGGTGTCATCAAAGGGCAAATGGTTAGAGCGGCAAAAATGGTTACTGAGTTATTTGAATTTTTGGAAGAATGCCATTTTGTAGGTAATATGTTTTTAAATAGGGGGTATTCAAAATATTTAATTGATGATATAAAATTTGAGGTATTTAGGAAGAGGCTTTCTGCAGAATATTGCCTATTATTGACAGCCACAAATATGTGTGGAGTAGTGGGTAATTGTAGTAATGGCACTTTAAATCACTTAGAGGAGAGTGCACATTTATTAAATGGACAACAGAATTTGGACCCCAGGGTTTAAGTGGCAGGAAATAATATACAGAAATCTTTTATTTTTACACATAGTATGGATAGTGCATGTATTAAAAATATTGTGTGTAAGAATTGGACTGTGATAAGACAAAATAGTGTATTAGTTAATATGTTAGGTGAAAATCCTAAGTTTGTTTTTAGACCTGGTAGTAATTTTAAGGATTGGTGTGATAGTGTATCTCATCAACATGCATATACTACGCAAAAGATGCAGAAATGCAATATGTGCCCCCAATGCCCATATATTTTGGAGTGTGAATATGTGAACATAGATTCAAAAATATTTTTGTTTCTGGAAGGTATTCATGTCAGACAAAAGGGGTGGTATATGCAGCAAAGTGTTGCCTTTGCATGGCATACTATGTGGGAAAAATGGAGCGAAGGCTCAAACAACGCATATATGAGCATTGTAATGACATCCGGATAAGGAAAGACACTAGTGCTGTGGCTAGGCATATAAATGAAAGCATGTGCGAATTAACCCTAGGGCTGGATCATGGAAACTGATTTTAGAGCAAAGGGAATTGGGGTGGATTTTGTTTATAAATGCAGCTTCATTTCCAGGACTAAATGAAGTAGTTTCTATTTCCAGTGTATTGAAATTGAGAAGATTTGACAGATGAATTGTTTATATAAAATATATATACTTTTATCAAATGTTTTAGATGTTGCATGGCTCTTTAAATTAATTACTTACATTTGGGTATTTAGTGGGTGGTCATATGATTGTTTGAATTGTTCTGAGGAAATCTTGGATTATCCTTGCCGAAAGTGCTTAACTACAAACAATACATTTTGATTCTGTGAACTTTCTTGTCATGCCTTCTTGGTGGATTTAGTTGGTGCTTGCTTCTGGAGATGTGTCCCACCCTCCCAGCCTTCAACGTGCTCCTGTGGGTGGCAGTGACTGCGTTAGTGGCAACCAGTTCTGCTGGACATTGCAGATCTCAGTTATTTCTATGTTGTATTGACAAGCATGTCATTGACATGCAACACACTGGACTGTGGCCCTGAACTGCGAATGTCCAGATATCAGACATGCTAGGAATGTAACAGATAGAGCTACTGAGTCATTATTATGGGAGGTGTAGTTACAGGACACATGTGCATGCATACAGTGTGTTACACAGGATTGACAAGGACATGTGTGTTTGGATGACTATGGCATGTGACAGTGACCTGTCTGTCAGGCTTTTGCAAGCTCAATCTGCACTGAATTACCAGTACTTCAGCATACAAAATAGGTTTGACAACAGCCATGCCATAAGTAGGTGACGCACTTGTGGACATTATGCAACAGTCTGTGCAGTTGTCAGCTATACCTTATATCGTAGGTATCCTGAATATCCATCAGCATTTATTTGGCTGTGTACTGGTTCAGTGTCTGCATCACAGGCTTAAGTATGCTGTCATTTATCACATTATATGTAGAAGTAGTGTCAGTGGTAATCAGGATATCTTCATAAAAACAGCAGCAATTCCCCAGACTTGAGTTGGCCTAGTGGTGTATTGCACTAAGCTTTAGTTCAGATGGTTCTGGTTTCAATATTTGGCTGATGTGTATTGTTTCCCTATTGTTACATCACTGTACTTTATGATATATTTACAAGAACAGCAATAATTGCCCACTGCTGAGTTGGCATAGTGGTGTGTTGTTCTGAATTTAGTTCAGTGGGTCCTGGGTTCAAGACTTTGCAGGGGTGTATTTTTGCCAAATGTTACAT
>NC_056732.1:1294505642-1294639848 GCF_019279795.1 Protopterus annectens
GCTCCACTACAGACTAAGTACATAAAACAATATAGACTAGGTAATACAAAGAAAATGTATAGAAGAAACAGAGACACTATCCATGAGCATCTAACTAGAAAATAATAAAGCTCCACTATATACTAAACACATATAACAATATTTACTACGCAACCCAAAGAAAGTATATAGAATAAACAGGGTACAATATCTAGGGGTGTCTAACTTGAAAATGTAAAACATTACAATCAGCATACAGTATTATGACAACACTATATACAGCAATATATTACAAATATAAGACATGCAGATGATCAATTGGAAACAGCAGTGAAAGGATTTAAGTATATGGGAACTCATATATAAAGGAGCTATTTGAACTTAAGTGGGCAAGGTACAGAAAACTTAGGGAAGGAAGAGTGTAGAAGGGAGAGATAAGGGGTAAAAGTGGGAGTAGAAGGGGGACAGATTGGAATAGAAACAGAGAAGAAACAGATGTGATGTAGGAGAGCAAGAAGACTGGGATGTATGATCACCCCAGATGTGCAGGAGCAAAGCCAGTTGTTGGTTAAGTTTTCCCTGAAAAGTTTTATAAACCTGGATGAGTTGATGGTATTTAGGATGTGTTGACAGTTGGAGTTCCAGGTTCTGGATATCTGGTTGGGGAATAGAGAATCTTTGTAGCTGTTGTTGGATTTAATGACTTTTAATAAGAATTTGGCAGATGATCTTAGGTTTCTATTATTAGTGTATGGTTGTACCAGGTTTTGGAGTGCTGGGCACATATCGAGATGATATATGATGGTAATAGTTAGTTGATTGTAAGATAAGAGATCGGGTAGTTCAAGCCACTTGTGTTTGTAAAGGGCAGCACAGTGGTGGGATTTGTAAGAGGAGTCTGTTGCAAATCTGGTGATTTTATTGTAGCAGGCCTCTAGTTTATTTAAGTCTGTTTTTTTAGGTTAGTGAAGATGGGAGAGGCATAAAGAAGGGTAGATAGTAGATGGGTCCTGGCAATTGATTGTCTGGTGGTGTTGGGCAGGAATGGTTTGATTCTCTTGATTGAGCCTCGTTATATATGGGCTTTTTTAATGACCAGTGTTTATCAAATTTCAGGCAATTGTCAATGGCGACTCCAGGCAGTTTGGTTTGAGGAACAGTTTCAATTTTGGTTTTGTTAGAAGATATACGATAAATGGTGGAGTATGGTTTTGTGTTTTGTTATTGGTGAGGAGTATTAATTTAGTTTTATTTGGACTGAGTATGAGTTGTCAGTTATAGAGATAGGATTCAATGTCTGGAAGGATATTTGGGTTATTTCCTGTAGTTCTGGAAGGGAGGGTACAGCACAGAAGAGAGGTATCTGCATATTGAATAATAATGGTTAGGTGAGTAGCAGTGTAGAGTAGTCACCCAAGTATTGAACCTTGTGGAAACCTATAGACTGGAATTAATGTTGACAGTCCATTTTGCCATTTAACTGCTTGCTGTCTATCAGATTGATAGCTGTGAAACCATGAGAGTGCTAGTTGGGTTAGATTTAGGAATGTGAGTGCATTTAGGAGCTTTTGTTGGGCAATGATGTCAAATGCTTTAGACCTATCTAAGAAGATGGATGAAACCATTTGCCCCTTATTTTTGAGTTGGTCTATTGTGTTAGTAAAGCTTATTAGAGCGGTTATGATGCTGTGTCCAGGTTGGAAACTGTTTTGG
Source organism: Protopterus annectens (assembly GCF_019279795.1). Lineage (NCBI taxonomy): Eukaryota > Metazoa > Chordata > Ceratodontiformes > Protopteridae > Protopterus > Protopterus annectens. Next base: position 1,294,507,335 of record NC_056732.1, read on the forward strand.
GAATTGGTTAGGAGATTGTTTCTGATTAGATAGTCCAGGAGCTGTTGGTGTATACATTTTTCAAGAATTTTGGCTAGGGGGGGTAAGTATGATTATTGGTCTATAGTTTCAGAAATCTGTTGAGGTGCCACCTTTGTGCAAAGGGATGATATAAGCAATTTTCCAGAGCTTAGGGTTATAGTGGTCAGTAATAGATCAACTGATCAAGAGAGAGAGATGGGTAAGAGATAACATCTGCTGCTAGCTTGATATACTCATCAGGAAGTGAATCTGCTGCGAGGGCTGTGGGCTTTAGTTTATTTAGTAGTTTTTTATGGTGCTAGTTTGGACAGGCCTGATAGAAAAAGAGTTGGAGTTTGTTTCTCTGCTGTAGGGATAAACAGAGGAGTATTGTTATCTTTTAATAGGGATAGTATGGAGTTGATGAAGTGTGAGTTAAAATGGGTAGCAATGCTGTCTGTAGGTTTTGTTGTGGTGGGGGTTGGAGCTGAGGATTGTTCAGGTTATAAAAGTTGACCACACGAAACCAGAGAAAACATCCACATATGCAATGTAGGCATCATTGTTTTATATCTAATTATGTTTAGTTACTGTCTTCTTACAATATTTAGTAGTTATTTACTGTTTAAAATAACTTGGTAAGCCTTTGTTTTAAAATGGAATTTAAAAATGAATACCCATAATTGCTGCAAGTTTATCTGTGCACACTGAGTTAAATTTTATCTGTATTTGTGGAAGTATTTGAAAGCTTAAAGAGTTTCATGTTTTCTTTTTTTCTTGATTAGATGACTATGAAGGGTTAATATTTAAGACTGACTTAGCTGACTTGGCTAAGATTATAAGGGCCTCCAGGCCAATAGCCTAGTATCATCCTATGAACCTATGAACCACCTTTTTAGAATTGCATATGAAATGACAACACTAAATAAGTAAATAGCAAGAAAAAATATGCATTCATACTGGTGAAAGTCCTTAGAGCTTGCATGACTTTAGAAAATACATAAATTAAAAATAGAGGCCTTATATATAAAAAAATACACACCTGCCTAAATGAACTCATTCAAAATACTTATGAAAATACATTTATATAAGTTTGAACAAGTCGCAATATAACCAAAATGATTGTCTATACTACCACCCAGTGGCATTTGGAAGAATTATACACATTTGTAAATAAACAATACAATAATTGGAAATATTTGTTAAGTCTTGGGTTCACCATGGGGATGTTGGTGTTCAGGTTCTGAGAGGGCTGCTTGGGCACCACACATACCTTTTAGTATTGTGGCTGTAAGTAGGGTTACCATCATTGGTTATATGAAAAAGAGGACGAAAAATATGTGGTGGGATTATACCACCACATATTTTTTCGTCCTCTTAGTGTTGAAGAGCAAAAAAAAAGACAAGTAGCTCCGTGTTTGTTGATTTTTGATTAGCCCGAAAGCGGTATACGAGCCAATCAAAAACTTGCACAGTGGACCCTCTTCTGCTCAATGCAGAACGTCAAGCAGTATACGAGCCAATCAAAAACTCACACGGTGGACCTTCTTCTGTTCAATGCGGAACATCAAGCAGTTCCGCATTGAACAGAACTCCGTTTTTTGATTGGCTCGTATACCGGTATTGAGCCAATCAAAAAATCGCACAGTGGACCCTCTTCTGTTCAATGCAGAAATTCAAGCAGTTCCGCATTGAACAGAGCTCCAATTTTTGATTGGCTCGTATACCGGTATACGAGCCAAAAAAAAAACAACAAAGCGGAGGAAAGACTTGCAAATAGGGACGTCTGTTTTTGAAAATTCTACGATTTGTCCAGGTTTTAAAACCCCAACAAATTGCAGAATTTTCAAAAACCACCCGGACAGGAGCCCAAAAAAGAGGATGCGTTTGGGCAAACCCGGACGTATGGTAACCCTAGCTGTAAGGTCGATCCATAGTATCATTACACCATAACACATTTTCACACATGCTTTTGAGAGACTTGATGTGCTGTATTGCAAATTGTATCTATCCCTGGATGTTTTTTGGTGTGAGGAAATGCTTCCATCTTCTGACACTACCCCATAGGCCAGACGTATGCAGAATATGAGAGAGTGTTCTCACATGTAGTACACATCAGTACTTGCAAGAAATTCCTGCAATTCCCACAGTGTTGCTGTATGTCTCTTGGCAGCATCTTTGACCAGGTTTTGACATGTCTTGTCACCAACTGTTTTTCTCTTATTATTTTTCTGCTTGCCTTTACTTAGATTTGTCCTCTTTTTTACAGCCTTCTTCCCCGGGTCCTCCACTCTGAGTCTTGCAAAAGGTAGTGTTTCTTACCTAGATATATTGAAATAGCAAGAACTGAAGATGCCTAAAGTGCTCCGCTCGTCCTTGGTGCAGTTTATTCTCCCAAGTACCTAAGACACAGTGTATGTAGCCATATACCAGACATTTTGTTATACAATTTAAGGTAATTACTCTTCAACAGTGTATTTACTGCTTGTGATTAAGCAGCCGACCACAGCCTGCTCACCCTCTCACACCCCCCTATTACTTTTATTTGTTTTCTCTCTCTCTCCAATACTTTATCAGGTGCTCATGATAACGTATCCTTTCCAGTTTTGCTTTTTCTCCTATCGCCACTACGTGGCACTATTAAACAAGTTACACGTTATCTCACTAAATTAGTCTACTCCTCCCACTAATCTCTGCTGAACCTGGACCTTTTCCTTACCTTTCTCCTTCCCAGTCATACTCCCTATGTTTTCTTCTGCCTAAAACACTTTTTCCCCATCCTCTCTGATAACACTCTGTACTTACATTTTTTCATTCTCTACTGCTGTCTCTAGCATTTGCTTACAGATTGTTTTTCTCTGTAGCTGCTTCTCCCTTTGGCTCTTCCCACTCCGTTCACCCTGTGGGCTCACTCCGCTCCCCTTCCCACCCCCAGGGGTCCTAGCCTTATACCTCCCAAGCCACACCCCTTCCTATAAATACCCTATCCTTGTCTTTTGCTTGTTAACCTTCTACACACCCCTAGACTCTTTAATACTACTCCTTAATTTTCTAATACACCATACATAACCACTTTCCTACCTCTCTCCTAACCCACACTCTATTACATCTACTTATACTTTTTCCTATTCGTATTACTATTACTTTCTCTTAAAACCATCCTTCGCACTATGGCCCTACCACCTATATCTACATTCATACCACTATTACTCCTATGTACTACCCTTCCTTTCCTATCTGTATCCTACATTCTAACTGCCTATGAACATCTTATGTTCACTGACTTTCACCATCCCTTCCAGCAAACCTTACTTGCAACTCAGGTTACCCCCTACAACCACATTAATATCACAGCAACTTCTATCTACTTACTTCCAAAGTATTACAGACTAGGCCACATTACTTATCTCAAATGCAATAAATCCCTGAACATCTACTCTAAAACTTTACAGTTCACACATAGACCTAGACATTATCTCCTATTAGATGGAGACATTCACCCCAACCCTGGTCCCTACAACACAGATGGCTCTAATCTCCATACACTCATTCCATCCACCTCTTACAACCCAGATAAAACATCCGACTCTCTCCTTATAGCACAGCTTAATATTCGTAATATTAACAATAAAATAGCCCATCTGCACGCTCTCTTAGATGTCCATTCCGTTGACATCCTATGTCTTACTGAAACGTGACTTAAACCAACAACACAGGACAATGAATTCACCCCACCTAGATACAATATACTGAGACTAGACCGTAAAACCACAAAAGGTGGGGAAGTAGCCATTCTTTATAAGTCATGGCTACACATCACTTCAATGTGCAGCACTCTACTGACAGTAATGCTGAAATCCTTTCTGCTAAACTTCAAATAAACACCTTTAAATCCATCTATTTAATTTGCTCCTACCTCCCTCCTAGAAACAACATTGCTACTCTTGAAAATTTACTTAGCTGGCTCTCTACTTACCTACCACAAGAAACAATAGTGCTGGGTGACTTCAATATAGACTGGACTACTTGTCGCTCACCCAAGCCTACTACCCATATTAACCTATACCAATTTTCCCAAATCATTACCTGCCCCACTAGAATCAATAAACCTAACAACAAAGAAAGCAACCTAGACTGGATCCTAGTTAACAATCACCCCTTTATATATAAAGCAGGTACTCTTCCTGATGACCTCAGTGACCATTCACTGACCTATGTCATCAGACAAAGACTCAATATCCTCAACTCAAATTTCTTTAGAATTACTCGATCCAATAAAAATTTTAACCTAGAATGCTTCCAGGCTGAACTTAAAGCATGTGACTGGTCACCACTGAAACACCTCCAACTAGAGTAAGCAGTGTCATACTTTAATAGTAAATTCTTACAAATTCTAGACTATCATGCCCCCATACACACTATCAGAATTAGGACTAAATCTGCTCCATGGCTTACAAATGAAACCAGGTTGAAACTTTCACATAGAAACAAAATCTGGGCCAAATGGAGATATTCTAAAAACCCAACATATCATCTAGAATTTAAACAATTGAGAAATGCTACTAAAAGATCTATAATGACTGACAAAAAAACTTATACTTTTAACTCCAGCAGACCCACAAACATAAACCACAAAAATTCTGGTCAGGCATAAACAAACTCTTACATCCAGGTCACACCAAAACACCAACCACATCAGATACCACCAGTAACAATCCTAAGCATATTGCCAATGCCTTTAATACCTTATTTACTGAGGCTATCCAATCACTAGCTAACTCTCTACCCCCAGTTAAACCATGTCTGTCATCCACCTCAATTAGCTTACTACCATCATTCCACCTACAACCAGTTCATACATCCCTCATTAGCACCCTTCTCCTAAAACTAAAGTCATGCACCCCTTCAGCAGACCTCCTACCAGCCGAATACTTGCAAAAAGCATCCAAAGTTGTAGCCTATCCCATTTCTATCCTAATAAATAGGAAAATTTCTGAAGGAACTATCCCATCTATCTGGAAAATCTCCCATATTATCCCTTTACATAAGGGTGGGAACTGCACTGACCTTTCTAACTTTTGACCAATTGCTTTACTCTCCCCCTTAGCAAAAATAATGGAAAAATGAATCCACCGACAACTATTCAACCACTTTCTCCAAAATAATTTACTAGCTATCTGCCAGCATGGATTTAGGCCATTCCATAGTACCACCTCTGCCCTTTTATCCTTTTTGGACTGCAACAAAAATCGTAATAACACTCTATCTTCTGCACTTTTCATTGACTTCTCAAAAGCTTTCACCATGGTTAACCATCGGCTTCTTATTGATCTACTTAAATCTCTCCCTCTTGATACACTTACACTAAAATGATTCTATTCCTACCTGGAGAACAGTCAGCAAGCTGTGTTGTGGGATAACACACTATCCACAAATCTTCCTGTCTCCCTAAGTGTCCCTCAGGGCTCTATTTTGGGCCCTCCTTTTCTCAATTTTTATTAATGACCTCAACTTAACGATTCCTCAAGCTACCTGCATACAGTATGCAGATGATTTAACATTAATATGCTCTGCTACTTCATTATCAGAACTCCAATCCCTCACCCAAAAGGTACTGAACATTGTGGAAGACTGGTTCTTACAGCGCTGCCTACTCCTGAACCCCCCAAAAAACAAATTATTGCTCTTTAACCCTACAAAAATGTCCACAAAAATAGACTTCACAGTGTTATCCAGTAATTGAACTGCTATATCTCCTGACCCAACTACCATATTCTTAGGAGTAACAATTGATAACAATCTGACCTTTGACACACACATAAACAACACAATAAAATCAGTGAACAGAAAGCTAGGCTCACTTTATAGGATTAAATCCTTCCTTACTCCTACAGCTAGAACTACTATTGCCCACACGCATCTTATCTCTACCCTCCTCTATGCCTCTCCAATTTATACCAATCTTTCCAAAAGCAACCTCAACAAACTTACAAACTCTTACAACAACATTGCCAGATTTACCACAAGTTCCCAATTTAGAACCCACCATTATCGCAATTTAAAACAACTGGGTTAGCTGGAACTCCATAATCAACTTATCTTACCAACTTACTATCACGCACAAGATCCTCTACCATCCTAGTAACATACCTATACTCACTAGCCTGGTTACCTCCTACATAAATCTTTCTACCCTCCGCTCAGCAAATAAACTGCAAGTATCAATACACAAATCCTACAATAAGGCTGGGGGCTCTCTGTTTTCCAACACCATGGGGAAAAATTGGAACCTGCTCCCAAGAGAACTCTCATCTCTTTCATCTACACCACTCTTGAAGAAGCAACTCAAAGAATACATTAAAATAACTGGCTATGTCCATGCACCAACCCTGATTAATCACATCCATCCTTCATGCTTTTTCTAAACTTATCTCACTATTGCTTTGCTAAGTTCTCCTTCCTATTAACCTCTGACTGTATTTGCTATCAGCTAATAAAGTTATGTAGTACATTAGAGTATCATAGAAGGTACTATAGTAGTTTGTCCTTTCTTAGCAAGCTCTCTATTGTATAGTATGTACTTGTCTGTACCTCTTGTATATATTATTTCACCATTTGTCTTCTAAAACTTTTGTTGATTTATTGATGTTTAGCTATCATCTAAATAATTTGTATTGCCTTGCCTTAAAAACATAATGCATCTATATTTCTAGTAACTGTTAGTGGAGCTTTTCTCCCCGGGCCTCTACTGAAAATGGACATATATCCAGTTGGACTAGCCCGGTCAAAAAATGTAAAATAAATAAAAAATAAAATCAATTTTTGAAGGGACGGCAGATTATTAACAGCACTGTTGTCCCATATTCAATCTACCTTTTGACGACTGTCTCCACTGTGGTCTGACTCAATGGTCTATGCAATGCTGTGGTAATGTTGTTGTACCCTATTCCTGACTGATACCTTTCAAATATAAGAGATCCCTTTGCTGCTTTGTAAGCTGTCTGCAAGCCGTGGCTGTTGCAGGCAACTGAGCAAATGTCATAAATGTCCTACTTGGACAGCAGACTGTTATTTTGTGTTACTCAGAGTGCATTTACTTGATGGCAGGTGTGTACTCAAGCAGACTGAATGCTGTCAGTAAATTACAAGCTGCTGCAATAAAACATTATTTGAAGAATGTGCACACATATGCATCCAGCTTATTGTAAGGTTTGTATAGTCCATATTTGGTGCCCAACAGATTGATTGGTTTTATAAGTTAATTGTTCATATTATAGGTCACATTACAGGTTGAAAAAGGTGTGGACTGACATATTGTGGTCTCAGTCTGTATATATCACAAACACCTGGCATCTTAACAGGGGTGTGTACACTGTTGATATCCACTGTATAAGAGTAATGTTTCACACATGTCCCTATCTTAGGCTGTTTGTTCCCCCATTTTGTTAGTTTCTGTCCAGAAGCCTTGCACTGACAGATTGTGAGGTATGCTACAGGAATGTTACATTCTTTTCAGATATGCCCCTGTGGTGACCACTGTGATGCAATGCAGTTAACCCCACCACACGTGAACTTGCACATAAAGCAATATGGCTATGAGTGATGGTTGTGTGCATGGTACATTGCATGGCCTTGACATGCCTGGGGTATTGGCAAACCACAACAGAGCAATTCCTAACTCACCAGCTTCAGGCTGCCATCCCACATGCAGACCAGAGGGACCTAGGCAGTTGTGGGAGAGAAGTATTGTCAGCAGACTCACATGTGGCATTGGAACAGGATAGATACAGCATGTCTGCACAATTACAGTACAACCCCCAATACTACACAATTTGCTGTCCTTCACCACAGATGTGCACTTCTGTGCATTCGAAAACCCCATCCACAACTGTAATCTGACCTGACACATGCACCTAGATACTCTACAAATACAAGTATGTCTGCTACACTAGTCTAGTAATCTCCACTGGGGCCTTACCTGCACACTCCTCGTCCATTGTCTGGGTGTCACCCACCCATGTGGAGGGGTCTCTATCTTGATGTTGTACTGGGATGGGTGCCCCAAGGTTGCCAATGAGCTCCTTGGTGGGTGTCAGTGGGGGCTGCATGGCTGGGCCCCCACCTGTGGCTGTGGGGACAAGATCATCCCACAGGCCGTTTCTCTCTCACAGATGTTCTTGGCTCCGGCCAAACATTATGGCATGGTTCTGTAGTATGGCTTCTGTGATTATATACGTCTCAGCCGTTGCGGAAGTTGGCCTTTGCTGATGCGACATTGTACCTGGAAGACATAAAAAGGGAAACACATCACAGGACCTCATACATTTGGCAACAGTATGTACAGAACCTGCAAAACAACATTGAATACCAGTAGCCACCACTCATAATCACACCATACCCCTGTAAACTATCAGCACTATATAAGCTTGCTTTGCACTGCTGGTCCTGATTTGTCATATTCTCCCCATGAGGGCTAGTTAATTTCATAATCCTCTATTCCTTATTCATGTCTATGTAGAGGGATGACATTGACCATCTTCCATGCGGATGAGGTGTGGATAGTGTTGAGGCTTGGTGTGATACAGTGTGTAATGGAGCTGGGAGCACATGTCTGAGTTCATGTAGGATGCGGACAGGAATGTTATCAGGTCTAATGGATACTTAGGTTTGTTGCCTTTTATTAGGCAATATGTACCTGCTTACTGGTGATGAGGGGAGGGGTGTGGGTGCTGTGCATATCCACCTATAGTGATGCTCAGCCAGGGGGCGATGTTTGCCCTAAACCTATCTGCAGCAGGTTGGCTACAGCTATGTTGTGCGTCTATGTAGCCTGATTGACCACCATTGCAGGGCAGGCTGGTTTGTTGCCTCTGAGATTGCAGGCATATGTGAAGATGGCCTTGTGATTGGCCTTGGTGGATGTGTCCAATTTGTACTCATAGTTAACCTTACAGTACTCCACCTGTGACCTTATATGCTTGATCATACAAAGGCTAACTTGATACCAAGTTGGTCCCTGCTCCAAATTTGCCCTGTACAGCCAATATATGGACCAAGTCTATAGTTTGTGTATTGCTGCTGTCCAGCAAAGGGGATTACTCTACTTTGGTGGAGGCAGGTTTTACAAGTAAGGTATTGCTGAGTCCATACAGCTATGTTGGTGTTCATATAGCTGTTTCTAATAGGCATGGACACACAGTCGTAACACAGTTGGACACCTCTCCAATTTCAAACAGATGCTCATGCTTATTGTAGCACCCATGCTGTGTCAGGGCAATGCAACAACCAGTAGCTGCAGAAATGTCACTCTGTTGGATGCACAGTAACTAAGATTACATATGTGTACAACATGTACAGCTTATTTAACTGACATTTTGCATCCCATGTCTGTTGTTATGAGTCACCTAGATGCACCCACTCATACTAACATGTGAGCAGGTAATACCTGATGTACATTTCTGTTCTATGTCAGTATGGCATACTGTATTCACACCCTTGCTGCCCGGTCATCCCTCTCAACCCATTAGAGCAGGACATCTGTAGAACACCACACATACATGGGGGGCAATGGGACAAAATATATTGCTGTAACACGCTTGAGTCATTTGATAGCACAATAACCTTTGCATTGACAGACATACCCTGGAGGATGTCCAACACTCATATGGCAGGAAGAGAGGAGAAGTGCGGTAGTGACAGTAAGAACTTTAAATGTTGGTAGTATGACTGGTATAGGGACAGAGCTAACTGATATGATGGCAAGAGGAAGATGGATATATTGTGTGTGCAAGAGACCAGACGGAAGGGGAGTATGGCTAGGTGTATAGGAGGCAGGTCACAATTGTGCTATCAGGGTGTGGATGGGAGGGAAAAGGGGGTATGGGTTATCCTGAAGGAACAGTATGCCAAGAGTGTTTTTGGAGGATGACATGAGTGTCTGATAGAGTGATGTTTATGAATCTGGGAATTGATGGTGTAATGATGAATGTTGTTAGTGCATACGCTACGCAAGTTGGTTGTGAGATGGATGAGAAAGAGAAATGTGAAGTCAGCTGGATGATGTGGTGATGATTATACCCAAGGGTGAGAGAGTGGTGATTTTAGCAGATTTTACTGGCTATGTTGGTGAGGGGAACAGAGGAGATGAGGAAGAGATGGGTATGTATGGTGTTAAGCAAAGGAATGCAGACAGTGAGATGGTAGTAGATTTTGCAAAAAGGATGGACATGGCTGTGGTGAATACATACTAGAATAAGAGGGAGGAGCGTACGGTGACATACAAGAGTGGAGGGAGATGCACACAGATGGAATATATCCAATGTCGGAGGGCCAGTTTGAAGGAGATTGAAGACTATAAAGTCGTGACAGGGGAAAGTGCAGTTAGGCAGCAGAAACTATTGGTCTACAAGATGATGCTGATTATCAAGAAGAGGAGGAGTGTGAGGGCAGAACCAAGGATCAAATGGTGGGAACTGGAAAAGGGTGATTGTGAGGTGGAGTTCAGGGAAGAGTTAAGACAGACACTGTGTGGCAGTGAAGATTTACCAAATATCTGGGTAAGTACAGCAAAGATAGTAAGGGAGACGGCTAGAAAGTTGTTTGGTGTGACATGTGGATGGATGAAGGAGTACAAGGACACCTGGTGGTGGACTGAGGAAGTACAGGACAGTATACAGAGAAAGAGGTTTGGGATGAAGGAGTGGGACTGTCAGAGAGATGAGGAACATAGACAGGAGTATAAGGAGATGAGGTGCATGGCAAAGAGAGAGGTGGCAAAGGCTAAGGATGAGGAATATGAAGACTTGAAAGACAGGTTGGACACTAAGGAGGGATGATAGGACTTGTACCGATTGGCTAGACAGAGGGACTGAGCTAGGAAAGATGTGCAGAAGATAAGGATGATAAAGGATGATGAGGGAAACATACTCACAAGTGAGAAGAGTGTGTTGAGCAGATGGACAGAGTACTTTGAGAGGCTGACGAATGAAGAGAATGAGAGAGAGATGGTTGGATGATGTGGGTATAGTGAATCAGGAAGTGCAACAGCTTACCAAGGAGGAAGTGAGGATAGCTATGAAGAGGATGAATACTAAAAAGCCTGTTGGTCCACGTGACATACCTGTGGTAGAATGGAGGTGTTTAGGGGAAATGGCAGTGGTGTTTTTAACAAGATTGTTTAATGATATCTTGGAACATGAAAGGTTGCATGTGGAGTGGAGAGAAAGTGTTTGTGTACCATTTTAAGAATAAGGTTGATGTGCAGAGCTATAGTAACTACAGAGGGATAACATTAATCAGTTACAGCATGAAGTCATGGGAAAGAGTAGTGGAAGCTAGGTTAAGCAGGGAGGTGATGAGTAGTGGTCCACACTATGTTTTCATGCCAGGTAAGAGCACTACAGATGCGATGTTTGTTCTGAGTGTTGATGGAGTAGTACAGAGAAGGTAAGGAGTTGCTTTGTGTCTTTCTGAACATAGAGAAAGCATATGACAGGGTGCCTAGAGAGGAGTTGTGGTATTGTATGAGGAATTCATGAGTGGCAGAGATATATGTAAGACTGATACAGGATTTGTACAAGGGTGGTGTGACAGCAGTGAGGTGTGCAGTGGGAGTGATGGATGCATTTAAGGTGGAGGTGGGATGACATCAGGGATTAGCTGTGAGCCCTTTGTTATTTGCAATGGTGATGGACAGGTTGACAGACAAGATCATACAGGAGTCCCCGTTGACTATGATGTTTGCAGATGACATTGTGATCTGTACTGAGAGTAGGGTACAGATTTACGAGACCCTGTAGAGGAGGAGATATGCTCTAGACAAGAGAGGAATGAAGGTCAGCATGACTAAGATAGAATATCTGTGTGTGAATGAGAGGGAGGGTAGCAGAATGTTGAGGATGCAGGGAGTAGAGTTGGGAAAGGTGGATGAGTTTAAATGATTGGGATCAACATTTCAGAGTAATGACGACTGTGAAGGACAGGTGAAGAAGAGAGTACAGGCAAGATGAAGAGGGTGGAGAAGAGTGTCAGTACTGATTTGTGACAGATGAGTACCAGTAAAAGTAAAAGGGAAGGTCTGCAAGAGTGTAGTGAGACCAGCTATGTTATATGGGTTGGAGACAGTATCACTGACAAAAAGGCAGGAGTCAGAGCTGGACATGGCAGAGTTACAGATCTTAGGATTTGCAATGGTTGTGATGAGGGTGGACAGGATTAGCAATGTGTATATGACAGGGTCAGCCCATGTTGGACTGTTTTGAGACAAAGCCAGAGAGGCAAGATTACATCGGTTTGGACATGTGCTGCAGAGGGATGCTGAGTATATTGGGAAAAGGATGGTAAGGATGAAGCTGCCAGGTAAGAGGAAAGAAGAAGGCCTCAGATAAGGTTTCTGGATGTGATGAGAGAGGACATGCAGGTGATTGGTGTGACAGAGCAGGATGAAGAGGACAGGCCGAAATGGCAACATATGATCCACTGTGGCGACCCCTAATGGGAACAGCTGAAGAAAAAGGAGGAGATGTAATGACAGTCTTCACAGATTTGCCAGTGATTTGCCAGACATAACACAACTGTATTAGTAAATGACTACACATATGAGGCACACATATGATCAGTGTGCATAACACTGGACAGTTTAATGGTATGAGCTCAGTATATCACATGCAGTTCAACATGTGTGTGCAACAGTACTTTACTATGCAAATACCATGTATGGGTCACTCACATTTCTGAGACAACCAAGTATATCATAGTTGTAGTCACAAGTAAGATATGGATATGTACGACATCCCAGTAGCTGGCCTAGCATTGTCACAGTCAGTATTGTTCAACACACACTGCAGTAGTAGTCATATGTGAGCCATCCTTTCCTGGGGTGACTCAGGGGCCTGACCTATGATCTATGTCACTGCAGACAGACCCAGATGCTATGGCCATAGGTTCTGATCAGCAATATATCAGTACAGCAAGTCTTGTTGAGACATATATGTTACAGTTCCTATTTCCCATTCTCCCATGCCTCCTACTGCAGTCCATTACATGCTTACTTGTTTGACATACCTGTTTGTTTTATTCAAGTGTAGTTGGTTATGTCATGCTTGTTTTTTCTTTTACTTTTCTCTATTTTTCTCTCTCTCTCTTTCTCAAGAATGTAGGGTGTACATATGCAGCAGCTTGCCTTTTGTAAGTAATGCTCATGAGCAACTGATGGCCTGTGCACCAATTGGTGTCCCCCACTTGCTAATCGCATGCAGGACAGCTGTGTTATTATTCATATAGCCAATGGCATGGCAACACATTCCTGTCATTGAGTACATCATGTGAGCAATGGCGCTTTTCCTTGCCAGTTAGGAGGACTTCATGGAGGTGTGTGAACAACAGCGTCACAGAGGGTATTTGGAAATACCTCTTACAACCAAAATTGTGGAGACAGGCCAACAAAATGGGAGAGAATGTTCCAGACATAGGGAAAGAATGTAAGCATTGCTGTTATACATTTGGATTAATGCTAGTCTAACAGGGTTTGTGCGGACATGGAGTTTCTGTGTGATTTTAACTCTGGCAGTGTTATGCATTTGACATAACTCTCACCTGTAGGGCTATCTGCAGAATGGCCAGAATTTGAACTCCTATGTTTGGTGTGTTCCTCAGACATTTTTTGTCTTTGGAAAATCAGTAGCATACTCCAGGGATTGCAGTCAGTAACTGCTAACATCCATTTATGTTTCTGACCTCATATCCCTCAGAAAAGATATGCTACAACTAACCCTGTTACAACAACATTCTCAGTTTATAACAGCAATATTTCAAATATGCCCTTGTTTTGGGCCTCTCTCCCACAATTATGTCAGGCTTTGTCCAGATATCATGCAGTAAGAGGTTGCTAGGTATGGTATAGGATTATTTAGTGCCTACATTCCTGACATTATCCAGTGATGTATCAGACTGCCAGACATTATGTGGAAGAGGCCTTATATATGAGGGGAAAGCCTGGACTTTCTGTGGAACTCTGTACAGTTGAGAGGTCCATGTATTTCTGGCAATTGTTGACAGACTGTCAGGATTGTGTAGCAGTGTAGTGTGGCAATGTTATTTGGCATGTGTAGGGAGGGGCATGGACGTATGTGTTATGGCTCCTTTTCTATCTGCCTTTGCATGCTGCTCCTGTTTCTGGTGGTGTATTTGCTGTATATGTTTGTATGGGCAGACTGAGACATGTCCCATACCACAGAGATCACAGTACACTGTGAATTGTCCCTGTATATGTGGGGGTAGTGTGTGAGTTGCAAACATGTTGAGATGTTCTTGTTCACACAGTCCTTATACTGTACTGTTCCTTTGGCTTACCGGTATGTCAATGTGACTGTGGTTGAATTGGTTGTGGGTATACACTTTCACACTGGTGTCTGTTTTTCAGTGCTGTGACATCCCTGTAGTGCCTGATACATTTGCCTGTGCATGTGTAATTCCCCCTAGCAGATTTGGGATAGTGTTGTGTCAGTCTGACTGTAGTTTTGACAGTGCTTGGTGACATGCTTAGCAGCTGAGTTTAGTTTTCCTAATGTGATGTTATGTCCGGATATTTGTAGGACATACTGTTGCCTGGCCCCCATAAGTATTGTGTATTTCTGACACATCAGTGGGCTGATGTGAGGATTTCAGTCACTAACTAGTGGGAAGTAAATGAGTGTTGGACTTGTGCTATTTCAGTCAATATATGTTAGGACAGATATGAGGATGTTACTGCAGCAACTGTGTCAGCTTATCTACTCCAGTATTTCAGATCTGTTCCTATTTCCATGGATTTCTTCCCCCACTTTGTCAATCCTGGCCCAGGTTTGTTGCACTAAGGGGTTCTGAGCCTACCTCTGGACTGTCTGGATTGTTGCAGTATGTCCAGGTTTACTGCTCATATTTCTGGTCTGTTCCACAATTACATTATGTTCATATCCCTGGTAAATCACTGTGATGAGCTGAGGATTTCTGACAGTAAATATTGACATACATTTCAGTTTCAGAACTCCCATCCTTCAGAACATGTATGCTGAAACAAACCCTGTCACTCTGGCAACATCCTACATTTATAAGAGTGATATTTAAAATATGACCCTAGTTTTGTCCCATTGTCCCCCATTTGGAAAGCCTTGGGACAGATTTCTTGCAGTAAGAGGTTGGTAGGTATGGTTCTGAGGTATGACTCCACTACATGTTATGAGTATATATATATATATATATATATATATATATATATATATATATATATATATATATATATATATACTTTTTCTATATATTTGTATATATATATATATATATATATATATATATATATATATATGTGTGTGTGTGTGTGTGTGTGTGTGTGTGTGTATTTTATATGTATATCACTATTTATATTATGTATATATATATATATATATATATATATATATATATATATATATATATATATATCTGCATCTCCATACATATATACATGTGTATATGTATAAATACAAAACCTAAATGATTCAACGGAATTGTTTCCCTACTGTTGATTGAACATATGTTGGAAATAGCAGCAGCAATCCTGATGGCTCAAATGGTGTAGTGGTGCATTTCTCTGACTATGGTAAATAGGGCCCTGGGTTCAAGACCTGGCAGAGCTGATAATTTTGTTACTGTAACAGCCACTTACTCACACTTACACCTGCATTAATTCTTTAAAAGAAAAGAAAAAGGAGGGATAGGAAAGTGGTAAAAAGTGACACACAGATGAAAGAACAATATGAAAGATAGCTACGGATGTGCAGGATGGGTGTACGGAAGGTCCATAGCTGTCCATTTCTTATACAGCAACAGCTGTGCATTTGTACAGAATTTCGAGGTGAATTTGGACAGTCAAACTCCAGAGAGAGAGGTGACTACATAAATGTGTTGTTAAACCTGCTAAGCATAGATGAGCATTGCTAACCATTGCTCACAGTTCATTCTCATAATATACCACATTAATGACGTCATTTAGTAAGTCTATATGATTTCCATTACATGACATGGCTGCATGTGCTTTCATTACAGTAGCCAGGGGTATAACTATACTGTATGGGACACATGTGTACATGGGTGTTTTCACATGTTATATGCACTCACACTTCCATTCTACACCAGCTACACTACCCTGGGTGACAAAAATAACTTACCACATATTTTAATATGAACATAATACTTTTAACACTGCTTTCTCATGTAAAATTGGATTGTCTGTTGTAGTACTCAGACTGGGTATGCCTGTATGCAAAGCTGGGACTCTGACCACTACACTATCGTGGTTAGGGGATTTGAGCTGTAGATTTTTATTTATCACCTATTGGATATTAATATTATATTACTATATTAAATGGAGAGTACTGAGGTTTTCGGTCATGTCATTGAGGACTGCTGTCATGACGTGATGGCATACATTTCAGTTTTAGACTTGTATCCTTCTGAACTTTAATGCTAATGCATAACCTGTTTTCTATCAACTTTCTGTCTGTCCTCTGTGCAGATGGAATGACACCAGGGCTCAAACTGTGGTTGACTACACTGCAGAATGGGTCTGAGAGCCCATGCTTGTGTTCATGTTGGATGCAGCCAGGAATGGCATCAGGCCTATGGAGACCTCTATGTGTTGCCTTTGAGAGGGCATTACAGACCTGTTTCCTTATCATGAGGGGAGGAGGGCAGGTGCTATACATGCACATGTGTACCTATGGGGGGATAGGAGGGTGATGTTTACACTTCACCTGTCTGCAGCCGGTTGCCTATATCCATGGCATATGTGTATGTGGTGTTATTGACCACCACTACAGAGCAGATATGTGTGTTGCCTCTGTAATTGCAGACACACATCTGGAAGGCCTAGTGATTGGCCTTGGTGAATGTCTCCAGTTTCCATTCAAAGACAGCCTTAGGGTATATCACTTGTGACCTTATTTGCTTGTGCAGAACAAGGTGACATGGCTTCCAGTGAAGCACCTGTTCCTTTTTGGCCCATCCTGCGATTATTTCCGCCTATGATGGTAGTTGTGTATTGCTGCTGCCCACCACAGGTGTTCAGCCTACCTTGAGGGGGTTGATGTTGTCCTTTTGGGTATTGCTGAGGCCATAAAGCTCTGTAGGTGCCCACATAGTATTGTGGTGTGGGCCTGGACACTGCTGCTGTTTGCAGCATATGGGATGCCCTTCATGTGGACCTTGCCCATTTTCCTTGCCTGTATGGGGGACATTTTGGAGGTGTGAGGGCTACAGCTTCACAGACAGTAGGTGGAAATACCTCACAGGACAGGACCTTTGAAGACAGGCCAACAACATGGGGGACAAAGCTCCAGAACTGGGTACAAATTGATATGTCATTAGTGCTGTTATACACATGGAAGGTTGCTAGTTTGACAGGGTTCATCTGGATATGCATTTACTGGATGACTAGACATCTGACAGTGACATGCCTCTGACATACCTCTCAGCTGGCATGTTGTCCACATACTGGCCAGATGTTTGCCTGTTATGTTTGGTCTGTTCCTCAAACAATGTCTGTTTTTGTGGGGTTGGTAGGATAATGTGAGGACTGTAGTCAGTAACTGTTCACATCCATTGGTGTTCCAGACATCATATCCTTCAGGGATGTTATGTAATAACAACACGAGTACCACCAGCTACTGTTTCAGTTTGTAACACCATTATGTGCATACCTCTCAACCTCTTAGAGTAAGAAATTTGGACAAGGCCATAAAAAAGTGGTACAAATAGGGACAATTCTGAAATATTGCTCTTACAAACTTAGAAATTTTATAGAATAACAGGTTTTGCATTAGCATACATTTTCTGAAGGGTATGAAGTCTAAAACTCATAGGCCTGTCATTATTTTCTAACTTCAGTCTTTAATGATTTGCCACTAATTTGCCAGAAAGCCACATTTTTATGAAAAATTGACCAAAAATATAAGGCAAAAATCTGGACAATCTGCAAAAATCTGTAGAGTTGAGAGGTATGATATGTGTGATATGTCCTTCTTTCCAGCCCCCTGTCCCACAAGTATGTCATGCATTGTCCAGATGTCCTGCACTACGAGGTGCAGAGGTATGGTATAACATTAATTATCAACTGCACTCCAGTTATCATGCCAACGACCTGGCAAACTCCTGGCCATGGTATGCAGCAGTGAACAGGATTATGGTTCCACACCCTGGTAATTCTGTGAAAATCTGTACATATGACAGTTATGTATGTCTGACCATTGTAAACAGACTGCCAATATTGTGTAGCAGTGTTGTGTGTAGATATTTGTTGGGCTGAGTAGAGAGAGTAGCAGATGTGAGTGCCATACATCCTTTACCTATCTGACTCTGCATGCTGCTACAGCTGCTGGCAGTCTATCAGGTCTGTATGCTTGTAGGCGTTGACTATGAAATGTCCTGTAACACCTCAGGATTCCCAGTTCACTGTGATTTGGGCCAGTATATGTCGGTGTAGTGTGTGACTGGCAATCAGGAAATGTTTGTTCAGACAGTCGTTCTACTCTAGAGTTCATTTTGGGTACTGGTATGCTGCTGTGATTGTGGTACAAATGTTTTTGGGTGGACATTTTTGCACCACTCTCTGTTTTTCAGTACAGTTCCATCCCTGTAGTGCATGCTATATTTTAATATACATGGGTAATTGCCCAGAGGTGATGTGGCGGAGTGTCATGCTGGTCTTACTACACTTCATAAGGTGCTGGGTGACATGTTTGGCAGCTGTCAGGGGATTTCCATTCTGTTACATCACTGCGGTCATACCTATACACTGTCCAGAGGCCTAGACACTGTCCAGATGCATGGCTCATGTTTGGTCTGCTCCCCAGACAGCTGTTGTCCTTGGCTAATCAGTAGGATACTCTGGAGGATGCAGTCAGTAAATGCTAACATCCATTGGTGTTACTGACTTCATATCCCTCAGAAAAGATATGTTACAACAAAGCCGGCAACACTAGCAACTGTCTACATTTATAACAGCAATATGTCCAATGTACCCCTGTGTTTTAGCCTCTGTCCCCCAGTTATGGCAGGCTTTGTCCAGATGTCATGCACTACGAGGTTCAGAGGTATGTAGTATCATTATTTATTGCATTCATTCCTGCTACCATCCCACTGATGTCATAGACCCCTAGACATGTAACAAGGAAGTGGCCATAGATATGAGTCCTGTGCCTATACATTCTGTGGGAAACTGTACATTTGAAAGGTCTGTGTATGTCTCCCCATTGTTAAAAGACTGTCAGGATTGTGTAGCAATGTAGTGTGTACATGTCATCCAGGCTGTGTAGAGAGGGGGTACATGTGAGTGTCATGGGCCCTTTCTATCTGACTGTGCATGCTGCTCCGGCTTCTGGTTCCCTATTGCCTGTATATGTTTGTACATGCAGACCATGACATGTCCTGTAACACCTCATGATTCCCACTACACTGTGACTTGAGGCAGTATATGTAGGGGTAATGCGTTAGTGGCAAACGGGATATTGTTGCTCACACAGTCATTATACCGTAGTGTTCAGTTTGCTTACTGGTATGTTGCTGTGATTGTGGTGCAATTGGCTGGGGGTATGCACTTTCACACCAGTATCTGTTTTCCACTAGTGTTACATCCCTGTAGTGTCTGTTATATTTGCTAATGCCTGTGTACAGCTCCAGAGCTGGACTTGGGCAGTGTTATGTTAGTCTGATTGTAGTTTAGACATTGCTTGGTAGCTCAGTGTAGTTTCCCTAATGTTGTGTAATGTCCACATATTCGTAGGATTCCAGTTTTCTGGCTGATATCTTTGGTCTGGTCCCCATAACTGTTGTGTATTCCTGACACATCAGTGGGATGATGTGGGGACTGAGGTCACTAACTAATGAAAAGCAGCTGAGTACTGGAATTGTGACATTTCAGTCGATATATGTTAGGACATACAGTATTACTACATCAACTTTCTCAGCTTATCTACTCACATATTTTGGATATGTCCCTATTTTTAGGCCTTTGTATCCCCACTTTGTCAGGCTCGGTCTGGATTCATTTTACTAAAGGGTTCTGAGCATACCTCTCCACTGCGAGGATTTTCACAGAATGTCCGGATGTTTGGCCCATACTTTTGTTCAGTTCCACAATTTATTTGTATTTGTCTGGTAGATCACGGTGATGCTCCAAGAATATATGTCAGTAAATAATTACATAACATTTCAGTTTCCACCCTCATATCCTTCAGTAATTGTCTGCTGAAACACATCCTGTTGATGTAGTAGATGTCGTAATTTGTAACAGCAATATTTGAAATATGTCCACAAATGTGGCCCATCCCCCCTTGCCTTTTATAGCCTTTGTACAGGTTTCTTGCACTAACAGGTTGAGAGGGATGGTTCTGAGGTATAACTGCACTGCATGTTATATATTATATATATATATATATATATATATATATATATATATATATATATATATATATATATATATATATATATATATTTTTAATATATATTTTTCTTCCTTTATATGTTTATATATGTATATTTATATTATGACTCTACTTTTATATATATATATATATATATATATATATATATATGTGTGTGTGTGTGTGTGTGTGTGTGTGTGTGTGTTTCAACATATATATATATATATATATATATATATATATATATATATATATAAGTGTGTGTGTGTGTGTGTGTGTATATGCTATATACAACACATGAATGATTCTCCCTAATGTTGTATGCCTCCATTGCATGATATGTTGGAAAAAGCAATGTTAGTTTCAACCTCTCAGATGGTGTAGTGCTACCTTCCTCTGATTATAGTGTTCAGGGTTATGGGTTTGCCACTTGGGACTGCTTATTTTTTTTCATTAATGTTAAATGACCAGAATGCATAATATGTTTGTTACAGCTTGAGTGGCATTTAGCTGTGATTGTAGAGGACAGCATCCTGGGTTCGAGACTTAGCAGGGCTAACTATTTTGTTATTGGGCAGAACAAGGTCTGATGGATAACGAGTGATTAAGGTACGTTTAAGCATATCATACTCATAATTTTATATTATAAAATAATATTTATATACACATTATAATTTTATGTTTACCTTCCATGACATCCCCTATGTACTTTCATTAAATTATATTCTTGTGTGACTATACTGTATGGGGCACTTGTGTTTATACAGGGGTTTCACATCTTTCCTACACTGACATCTCACTTTTGGAACTGCTACACTACCCTGGTTGACAAAAACAGTTGCTACATAATTTAAGTTTACTAAAATAATTTTAACACTACTTTCACATATGAATATAAGGTGCCTGTTTTGGTACTTGAACCATGCACACCTGCATATAAAGCCATGACTCTAACCAGTATACTATCTCAGCGTGGAACTTTCACCTGTATATTTACATTTAGCTCCTATGAGATGTTTAAGCTATGCTAAGCGGAGGGCCATAAAGTGTACACGTGCTTAGCTACACTTAAACATTCCTTAGGCTAGCAAAAAAAGTATATATTATTATATTATTATGTTATATGGGTGTGCCTTGTGGAGTTCTGACAACTAATTGGGACTGCACTTGCGAAATAATGGCATTCATTTGGCTTTCAGGCTTCTGTCCTTCAGGGACTCCTGCTAATACATATCCTGTTATCTATCAACTTTCTAATTGTGTGAGGGCAATTTTTCAGGCATGTCCCTAATGTATTATTTATTCCCGCCCATCATTTGTGCCTTTGTTAACATGCACGGCTGTAAGGGAATACTGGCATACATTTGATTTCAGACTTCTACCCTTATGTAATTCATGCTAATGCATGACCTGTTCTGTATCAACTTTCTATGTTTGTGGGGCTATATTTGTGTTTTTTCACTTTTGGGGGATTTATCCCTGTTATGTGTGCATTTGCACACATTTCCTGCTTTAGCAAGTTGCAGAAATGCCGTACAGCACTTTAGCAATGCAGGGAGTGTGTCAGAACCTCTCACATACCCCCTGCATTGCTTTCTTGTTGCCGATTTTTATTTCAGTGTCCATGGACACTGAAATGATCATTCTTTTATTTCAGTGTCCACGGACACTGAAATACTGGCATAATATTAGAGTAAATCTCTAATATTATGCCAGTTCGGCTTAGAAAGTGCTGTACAGCACTTTCTGAGTGAAGGGGGCATGTTCAGTGTCTATGCACTACTTGGACACACCCCCTGCACTCATTTACAGTTCATGTCCATATAGCAAGTACAGCAGTGTGCCTTCATGAATATTTAAGGCTCACTGCTGTGCTAAACGGACACAAACCGCTCCATGCAAGAATACTCTTATTTTTGCATGGAGTTTCATGAATCCAGGGGATTGTTTAGCAGAGATTTTTCAGTGAAGTTATTCTAGCTGATGTTCCAGAAGATGTTATGCTTCAGGGAAGAAGATTTCTCCCCAATCTATTTTGCAGATTAATCCTGCAGGTTAGTCATTACAAGAAAGTAATTTTCTATTTCAAAGTGTGCAGGTAATGGGTGCAATATTCTTATAGGTAGCTATTGCTCAAAAATCTAATTGATTTGGGCACTTGTAATATGTGATTGTGTGATGGCACATGTTTTGAAGAGAAAGGTTATATGGCATTGCGCATTGTTCATGGACTTATTGAGAATGAAGTATGTGGTTTGCCATTTATTTACTGTTTAATAGGTTTAATAGGTGAAAAGACTTTTCCAGTGTACAGCATGATGTGGTACTATGTCACTGAATTATTTACTGATATGGGTTTTGTTCCCTTTGTTTCTAAGTTTTATAGGCTTGTTGGTTCATAGGTGATAACTAGGCTAATAACCACAGGGGGCCTTTTTAAGCCTAGCATTGCTTCCAAAAGGTGAGAGTCAACTCTATACCTTGGATCTGTAAGGTAATCAACTTATCCATTATGCCAACCCTAATCTAAAATCAGTTCATAGGCTAGTTGCTGTTGTGGACCTTTTTAAACCTAGCTAATTCCCCTCAAATATGAGAATCAAACTCTGTATCTTGTGTCTGCAATGTAAACACTTTAGCCATTATATCAACCTCAACTCTGTTTGCATTTCTTACTAACTGTAAATTTGCTTCACTTACAGAATATGGTGGGGGAATGGAATAGACATTTGAAGAGCCTTTTGGGGAGGCATGCACCTGATTTTCCTGCTATCATGTATGCTTTTGTTAAAGAATGGGGTTACATGGATGATCTGCACCTATGTACTTCCTCTGGAATACCTTTTACCACTCCTCAACCAAGTATTCATCAGGGGAAGATTCAATTCAGTTTCTGATTGTACTTCAGTCTGACCATTAGGCATTACATTTCTGAGATCAGTGGCATTGCATGTTTGCATTTAGTTGCTTTGCAGTATATGGCTATAAATTTAGGTCTTAAGAATAAAGATGCATTTAATTATGTATTCTCTCTTTTGTGTTGGGTTCACTTTTACATTATTTTATTAGGTACAGTGTTGGTTTTTGGAAACTATGTTTTTTGTGTTTTGTTGCTTCGTTCTTATGAAGGTTATTGTTATTTCCTTTTTTTCACTGTTTGAATGTCTATTCGTTGATGAGTTCACCTATTCATGATATAACTGAGT
Source organism: Protopterus annectens (assembly GCF_019279795.1). NCBI lineage: Eukaryota > Metazoa > Chordata > Ceratodontiformes > Protopteridae > Protopterus > Protopterus annectens. Next base: position 1,294,530,973 of record NC_056732.1, read on the forward strand.
AGAGTAGAAGAGATGGAGAATTTCAGTGTATACCTATTCTTACTTATTTCTAGAAGGCCTTGGTAGATATATTTTAACAGCCTCAATGCATGACATTTTAGTGTGTTTTTGTTGAGAATGTGGTGAGGATGTGACTATATGTTGCACACTGTAAATGGTTTTAGGTGAGAGAGATGCATCCAAATTATTTCAATATTTGCACTTCTCACAGACAAATGTATTTGTGTTAAAAAAGAGTTCAGTATTAATGAGGCTAAGGCAGTTCCTACACTGCTCAAGAACACCAAGTGTTAAGATTTGGCAACAGAAGGGAAACAATTTAACTGCCTTTCCATAATACTCACTGTGCTTCAGCTATTAGGTGGATGAGAGCAGTTTGGATTCAGATCAGGATGCAGCACAATTGACCCGTTGTTTGAACTGAGACAGATACTTGAGAAGAAGCTAGAGATGAGGAGAGAGTCCAACTGGGCATTCCTAGACTTGGAGAAAGCATATGACAAGGTCTCAAGAAAGCTGATCTGGGCAGTACTGTGGTGGTTTGTAGTCCCAGAAACATTGGTAGAATTAGTGAAGGCTATGTACAAGGACCCCGTGACTCAAGTACGAACAGTGTTTGGCCTCATGAGGTGTTCCCAGTGGGTGTGGGTCTACATCAGGGTTCAGCTCTGAGCCCAATGCTGTTCATACTGGTGCTGGACTACATCAGCAGACAGGTTGGAGGGAACGGATCAACAAAGCTGCTGTATGCAGACAATATGGCAGTACAGGCAGACTCTGAACTAGAACTTCAGCAAAGGATAGGAGAATGGAATGCAAATCTGAAGGCACATGGGATGAAACTAAGCACAGATAAGACGGTGGTAATGGCAACAAATTGGTGAAATCAGAAGAAGCTGAGAATAGAGATATAAGGGAAGATAGTGCTACAGGTAAACAGCTTCAAGTATTTGGGAGGAGTAGTTGAGGAGAAGGGTAGTCTGAATGAGAGGTCAAAGTTAGAATCAGAGGGGCTGCAGCCAACTGACATATAATATCAGGTGTAGTCTATGACAGAAGAATGCCAAAGAAGCTGAAAAGTAAGGTGTACAAGACAGTGGTGTGACCAGTACTACTGTAGAAACCTGGGCAGTAAAGGCAGAACAGTTGAAGAAGCAAGGGTGATGGAAATGAAGTGCCTGAGAAAGGTGATAGGATGCACATTGTGGGACAGATGAAGAAATGAGGACATAAGAGCCGAAGCCAAAGTAGCTCCAATTGCAGAGAAGATCAAAGAGAACAGATTACGGTGGTTTAGGCACATGTGTAGAAAAGCAGAAGACAATCTGGTGAGGAAGATTTGGGGCATACAAGAAGAAGGTAAGAGGAAGTGAGGACATCCAGCAAAGAGGTGGTGAAAGAAGATTTTATTTATTTTATTTTTTATTTATTTATTTAACATTTGTTGACCGGTAATGTCCGACTAGGTTCCACAGATCCTGTTTTCAGCAGAGGCCTGGGGAGAAATGCTCCAAATGCATGTCTTGAGGAAACTGGAGGGAGGAAAGAGGGAGGAAAATCACAGAACACAGGAGAACACACAAACTCACACAGAGCCACCCCAGAAGAAAAAGAACCGGAGCTGTGCGACACTGTTAAGGGCCGCTGCACCAAACCCAAAGATCTGAGATAGTCAGGCATGAGTGTTGAAGAAGACAGAAATGCGGCACTGAATCAACAGAGTTGACAACAGTTAACATGAAACCCCAACCCCCATGTAGAAAAATGGGAAAAAGGGGGCTGATGATGATGATGATGATGAGTGCACAAGTGAGATAAATGTGGTTATGTAGCTTCATTTATTTTGAATAATTTGACGAAGTATACAGGCTAAGCTATTTGTAGGGACTAAGCAGTTTAATCCTAGTTTGTGGAATGGTGCACAGGTTAAATGATTTGAAGTAGAGTTTTTTGTGAGAGAAGTGCACTAGAAATGTATATTTGTACTTAGTAAGTGAAGAAAAAGAGCAACTAATTGTCTGAGATCAGGAGACTACAGACTACAGCAGATTGCTTTAATAAAAGCAACTACACTGGTTTCAGTGCCTCTCTGAGCAAACAACTAGCACTTACTGGTTGATAGAGCAGTGACATGATTCCACAAAGAAGAGAGTGGCTAGTCTTAATAAGTAGTTAAGCAGTTGCTGAAGGCATCGAATACTGACATGTAACACAGCTTGAGGGAAACCCACTCACAGATGTGGAAGACAAACCCAAATAATTTGGGGGAGAATTGTATGGATATTAAGCAAACAGTCAGATGAAATCACCTGTATTTATGTGGTGCACATTGTAACTATGCTGAGTGCAGAACAGCCCTACACAGGAGCACCAAATTTAAAACAGCTGCCGAGGATTAAAAAAAGCTCTCTCCCAAGGACACTGATGAACAAAATAAATTAATATAAAAAACATTTAGTGACTAAGTGGGGGAAAGTTATGTATATCACAGATAGCTCACACAAAAATACTTACCAAATTTCTTGATGCTATGCTTCTGCATATGGAAGAGCTTGTCTGGCTCTCTAGGAAAACAAAGGAGAAAGACACCACTATGCATGTCTTTGATAACATTGCATACATCTATGAGGCACTGGATATCATAGATCACACACATGTAGCAATGAAATCCCTACCTGGCTGCCAGGTCTCAAATGTATGCAAACAAGAGTAATGACTAGTCCCTGAATTGCCAGGTAGTTTCCAGTGCAGAAGTAATTATTCACAATGTGCACCACACCTTGATAGTTCCCATGATTCCCATATTTGGCACAAGTCTCACCTGTAGCATAGCTTCCAGCAAGTTGACTTTCCATCTAGTTTGTAAGTGCAGGATCTTTGTGCAAAATAAATATTTACTGATACAAAACTGTATATGTACCTTTTTAGGCAATGCCTAACTGAAAACACTTCCAACATAGCAAACCAAAACCAAGAAATTCTAAAGATGTTAGTGCTCAATGGTAGGAGTCTAAACAAGAAACTCCACTCCTTACATGCTCTTCTCACCCTATATAATACTGACATCTGTGCAGTCACCAAGATATGGTTTAAAATCCAGTGAGAGCACACCAGCAGTGCAAGACTATAATGCCTTCCACACATTTAGACCAGCGACTACACAGACTGGGTGTAAAGATGTAGATGTCTCAATTTACATAAAAAATAAATATACCTCAAGGCTGGCCAAACAGGACAATGTACTTGAGCTTCTCCATGTTCAAATCACCATAAGCAAAATCCCATTCCACTTTCTTGCAAGCTATAGGTCCTCCTCCATGTCCCAGGAAACCCAGAACATGTATTTAAACTTATTGGAAACATTCACCATCCAACCCAATGCCATATTCATGGGCATTATTATCTGGGAATCATATATGACACCAAACATGCAGGCATAGAGATTTCTGGATTTTGTAAACATAAACTGCCTGGAACTCATTTGGAACTGCCTAGTCTCATTTTTTTATATCACAAATACCTGGCATTTTAACAGTGGTGTGTACACTTTTTATATCCACTGCTATGTGTGTCACCAAGTCCCTAACTACTGGATCAGCCCTTAGTGATGTGTTGTCAGTATGATAGTTACCAATAATGGATAACTTCCTGAAGGATATTATTATGCATTTCTTGGCATCTAGTTCAAGTCCATGGCTCTGGCACAAGTTATTTGTTTGTGTCAGCCCTTCCTGCAGGATATTTTTGTCAGTGGGGGATTCTATGTCTGCTCTTAATTTGCAATCATCTGCAAATTTAATAAGCCAGAGGACCTTGACATTAGTGTTGACTTCAGAGAAGTAAATGCCAAAAAGTAGAGGTTCCAGGACTGATTCTTTAGGGACTCTGCTTGTGATTGGCCTCTTTGTAGAGGTGGGCTCCCCAAGTCCAACTTCCTGGGTACTGTCTGAGAGCCAGCTGGCTATCCACTGGGTGATAAATGGGTTTATATCTGACCTGTTGAGTTTGTCAACAATGCCTCAATGGAGAATTGTGGCAAATGCCTTGGCCAGGACAAGGTAGGCAGTTTAAGAAATCAAACAGGTTGAGAATGCATGACCTGCTCTTGATGAAACCAAATTGGGCTAGGTCCAATATTTGCAGGTTTCCTATGTCATTATTGATCATTTCCATAATAATTATTTCCATGGCTTTGCATATCAGACTCATGAGACTTAAGAGTCTGTAGTTTCCAGGGTCTGTAGATGGCCCACCTTTGTACATAGGAATGAATTTTGCTGTTCTCCATTTGTGAGGCATGAAGCCTGTTTAGAGGTGACAGTTAAATAGCAGTTCCATAGACCAGACTGGACATGTTTCATACTATTTAGAAGTCATCCTGGAAAATTGTCTGCCCCATTGAAGCCTTAGAGAGAACATTGAGGACCTGTTACCTAGTGATAGATAGAAGGGGGAAATATATTTGATGGTATTTCCTGATGGGAGGTTGAGAGGAAGAGAGAGGTCAATTTAGAGTTGAATTTGTCTGCCAGTAGGTTTGCTATATCTTCTGAGTCGGTATAGCTGCCTCACTTAACTATGAGCTTTGCATACAATTGTATATTGCCTTTGATGTTGTAGAAATAGCTAAAGAATGCCTTGTGGTTGACCTTGTCTTGGGAGGCCAAATTTACCTCAAATTTGGCTTTGGTAGACGTTATTTGATGAGAGTGTTTTAATCTTTCTGGGTGCTATGCCTCCTAATTTTTGCCAAGGTTTTCTTACTTCTGTTATGCAGCCTTCTGATGTTGGGATTACACCAGTGTGGCTTGTTTTTTGAGTTAGTTCTGTACTTCTTGTTGGGTAAAAGGTACCTCTATGCAGCTTTTAGCATGCTTGTATAGGGATTCTGTGAGCAGTTCCACATATGCAGCAGCAGAAGTGTTCTCAGGGTTTATGGGGGCATTAAATTTTTCCAGGTTATCACTTAACAGTTGGAAGTTAGCCTTAGAGTAGTTCCTGAACATTCCAAGGTTAGCTGGGGTTTTGGGTTTTATTTTTACTTCAATGGGGATTGTTTTGTGGTGTGACCTTACAAGAGAAGACATTGCACTAGAGGCTGTGCAGCACTCTCCCATATTAGTGAGGACCCGATCCAGCATGTTTTCACCCCTGGTTGGCGCATTTACAATCTGTTCCAGGCAGTTTATGTTTACAAAATCCAGACCTGCATGTTTGGTGTCATATATGATTCCCAGCTAATAATGCCCATGAATATGGCATTGGGTTGGATGGTGAATGTTTCCAATAAGTTTAAATACATGTTCTGGGTTTCCTGGGATATGGAGGAGGACCTATAGCTTGCAAGAAAGTGGAATGGGATTTTGCTTATGGTGATTTGAACATGGAGAAGCTCAGGTGCATTGTCCTGTTTGGCCAGCCTTGAGGTATATTTATTTTTTATGCAAATCGAGACATCTACATCTTTACACCCGGTCTGTGTAGTAGCTGGTCTAAATGTGTGGAAGGCATTATAGTCTTGCACTGCTGGTGTGCTCTCACTGGATTTTAAACCATGTCTTGGTGACTGCACAGATGTCAGCATTATATAGGGTGAGAAGAGCATGTAAGGAGTGGAGTTTCTTGTTTAGACTCCTACCATTGAGCACTAACATCTTTAGAATTTCTTGGTTTTGGTTTGCTATGTTGGAAGTGTTTTCAGTTAGGCATTGCCTAAAAAAGGTACATATACAGTTTTGTATCAGTAAATATTTATTTTGCACAAAGATCCTGCACTTACAAACTAGATGGAAAGTCAACTTGCTGGAAGCTATGCTACAGGTGAGACTTGTGCCAAATATGGGAATCATGGAACCTATCAAGGTGTGGTGCACATTGTGAATAATTACTTCTGCACTGGAAACTACCTAGCAATTCAGGGACTAGTCATTACTCTTGTTTACATACATTTGAGACCTGGCAGCCAGGTAGGGATTTCATTGCTACATGTGTGTGATCTATGATATCCAGTGCCTCATAGATGTATACAATGTTATCAAAGACATGCATAGTGGTGTCTTTCTCCTTTGTTTTCCTAGAGAGCCAGACAAGCTCTTCCATATGCAGAAGCATAGCATCAAGAAATTTGGTAAGTGGTAAAATCGGGGGGGTGGAGCCTAATGGCTAACTGAAAGCAGCTTAATTTTGAGCTCTTCATACTCATACTAGGAAATACAGGAAAAACTAAATATATTTAAAAAAATTTGGGTAAATATTGAAGATGAAGTAATTTACAACAAAGCTACCAATTTTGAAGAAAAAATTCTGAAATTTTCCTGTCAAATACTACAGAGGACATTCCAAACTGTTTGAAGATGAGTAACTCCAAGAATTCACATTCAGACTCTATTATAAAAAAAGAGATGCAACAGATATCTGCTACTTTGCTGGACTTATCACTAAAAATGGACAGATTTACTGAAAATCTAGAAAGTCTTAAGGATAACTGCCAAAAACAAACAGAAGTTTTTAAAGAAATCTTACAACAGCAACAAATAAAAATATCAGACATTGAGACTTCCTTAAGTGATGTTGATGGAAGGTTAAAAGAAGATGAACTACATACTCAATTTCTGCTACAACAGAACACTTAGTTAATAAATAAAGTAGATGATATAGAGAATAGAGAAAGAAGAACAAATATAAGGATTTTTGGTCTTCCAGAGAAATCCGAAGTTGACGATATTATCTCATTCTTGAACTTTTGGTTTCCTGAAGTTCTTGGACTAAAAGAAGGCTTATCTTATGGGATAGAAAGAGCACACAGAGCTATTGGTAAGACACTTTCTATTTCTTCTAAATCAGCTCCAAGATCCATAGTAGTTAAATTTCTTTCTTTTATGGACAAAGAGCTTATACTGAGATCTGCATGGAGGAAAAGTCCTGTTATGTATAAACAGTCATTATTAAGATTTGATAATGATTATTCAACAAGAGTTCTGGATATAAGGAAGAAAACATGGCCATTAGTAAAACTTTTAAAACAACATAAAATCAAAATGCAGCTCTCTTATCCAGCCAAAATAAGAATCCAATATAACAATGACATGAGAACATTCAACAGCATAGAGGAAGCCACATCTTTCATAAAGAATAATAACATAATTCCACTACCTGAAGAAATGGACTGGATAAATTCATCTTCTTTAAAAAGGGCTCCAGGAAAAAATATCTGGTCGGAGGCAAGAGAAAAAAAGAAACAAAAGACTGACAAAAAGAACTCTGATGATACTATTTCACTCAAAGTATCAACTAAGGTATGATTATATTAAAACTAAACTCTTTATTACACTAGTATAAAGCAGATTTTTTCTTTTCTTTCTTAGTTGTTTAGTTTAATATAATACTTAAATTTTAGTACTAATTAATAATTTACTAAAGCCCTGAAGTATATATTTTTTGAATACTTGAAAACAATAACCAATGAAGTTTACTAGACATTTTTTTTTTGTCACTAAGCTTTTAATATAAACTGTCTTTTTTAAATGGTTTTCTCTATACAACTACTTAGTTGATAAATTAAGGCGCTATCAATGCCTGAATAAATATTATCATTTTTAGTAATTACATTTATGTTATTTAAAAGTGTACATTTAAAATTCATTGATTTAATTTGATGTAGAGTATAGTGATAAAAATGTTATACAATAGAATCACTCATGAACATTTTAGATGTATTCAGTATATTACTGTATTATTTGAAAGTAAATAAGCATCCACAAGCCTTCTGCTCAGTTATTTTTAGTTTTCTTATCTGAAAAGTTGTTCACCACTTCATACATAGCACGTGATATATTTAACTGTACATAGATGTAATTTAAGTTACTGGCCAGAAGATGGCATGTAAATACACACTATCGCAGAGTTTTCCTCTTTAACACTGCTGTTTCTTCTCTATACAAGTATTTGGTTACTAGAATAGTGCGCTATCATTGCCTGAATAAATATTGTTCTTGGTGAATGCATCTATGTTGCTTAGAGGTACACATTTAGAATTTATTAATTTGAATTAATGTAAAGTATATTGATAAAAATATTATAAAATGGAACCACTCATGAACATTTTGGGATGTATCCAGAACATTATTGTATTATCTGAGGGTGGACAGTATCCACGAGCCTTCTGCTCGGCTTTTTCAGTTTTTTTGTCTGAGAAGTTGTTCACCGTTCACATTCATAAGCACGCGATACATCCTAGCGTGTTTAGATGTAATTTAAATTACTGGCCACAAGATGGCGCATAAACATGCACTATCACAGAGTTCTTTTCCTTAACACTGTTGTTTTGATTACAGTAAAGGAAGCGTTTGCTTCAATTATTTTCACGTTTCATAAATATTCTTTCGCATTCTATTAAAAATTTTATGGTTTACTATCAAACTCAGCTAATATCTCATGCAAGTATAGCGCTAGATCTGTTTTGAAGAAAGCGCTATTATAACAAGAAAGATAGTGAATCATTTAAATACTGTTGTGTCTTAGTGGGTGAGTGTCTGGTAAAAGTATAATACATGCGCTCTGTGAACATACCTAACTGACACTGTATTAGATAAGTTACTTATAGTTATTAAGTTATATAGAAATGGAAGAAAAGGGAAGAAAAAGGGAAGGGAAAGAAAAAAAAAAAAAGATCCTGAGTGTCAGCTTACTGGGAATTATATATTCATTTATCTAAAGATTGCTTTATCATGCTTGTTATTGTATAAAAGAAGTACTATATGTAAAATGATTATTATAAATGATTAGTTATGGGACAAGAGTGCTATCGCACCATTATTAAGGTAGATTTCTCTTGCAAGTATAATTCTAATTTTGACCTTTTTCTTTTTTGTTTTATAGTTTAACATATAAGATGAGATCTTTTACTAGTTACCAGATGCTCACTACATTTGTGATAAGCAGAATTCAATTTCTGATATGTGTGATCTTTAACTTGAACTTAATAGAGAAAATCTTATGAATAATAACTTATTGATAACAGAACTACAAAAAAGGTCACATATAAGTAATTTAAGAGTGAAACCTCTTACACATTTTATTAATTTTAGATTGTGGAATTATCAGAGTTGTAAAACTGACATTAACTGAAGAATGAGAACATGCTTTTATGCAAAGCATTATAAATGTTGCTTTAATTCTAACTGTTATTATACTAAATCTTACAAATGAATATTATTATCTGTAAGTATTTTAATTGGTTTTGATAAGTGGTTAGCTATATATTAATTAACTTTACTATGTTGATGTAATACCTTATATAGATCTAAAAATACGTAAAAAATCCTTTTTATTTTAAACAGTATCTATCTATCATACTCACTCTACTTCTTTTTATTATTAATAACAATGTTAAATGTCACTAATGAACATTAATGACCTGACATTTGCTAATATATTATCTACAGCTGGTAATTTGCAAAAACTTCATAATATTAATGAAAAATGAACATCTAATATATTGTTAAAGTAATTAACAACTGTCTTATTTAAAATTGACTGCAATTGGAAATAATATCTCATTTTAGAATCTAATTTGTAATGAACAAAACTTTACAGACTAGACATATATGTTATTTACATAATAAGTGCATCATGTTCTCTGGTTTTAGTTTTCTTTTTTTTTTTCTTAATGAGGAGCTCAATTTAAAGCAACATTTCCTCATTAATGCAACTATTATTATTGAGGGTAAATCTGTTTGAACTTTTAAGTCCAAACAGATTTGAGGTGCTAGACACTTCAAGTTTGGGATTTAGAATGGCAAAATCATTAATTGTTTATTTAAAATATGTTAACACAATGTTTTTCAACTTTTTCATTTTCCAGTGGTCCAATTTGAAACTTTTTTTAAACATAAATAGAAATAAATATATTCATTTCAAAATAACTTCTAAAAGAAAGGATAAATCTAACACTCAAAACACATTAATTTCCAAGGTAAAACAAAATTTCAAGAACAAACAATCCAAAAGTACAAATAAATACTTATAAAAATGACAGACACAACTTTATTATCTATAAATATTAATGGTTTAAATAATCCTATAAAAAGATCGAATTTTCTAAGATATTTGAAATGACAAAAAGCACAAATCATATTTATACAAGAATCTCATTTTAAAATAGATGATAATTTCACATGGAAACCTAGTGACTATCTAATTCTTTCTCACTCCCTATACAAAAAAAAACAAGAGGGGTTATAATTTTATGGAAAAGAAGTGTAGTTATTCCACAGATCATTTACAAACATGAAGATAAAGAAGGGCTAATATCAATTGTAATAATAAAATATCAAAATAGAATTTGGACTTTAATAAATATTTACTGGATTCCTGGAATAGGATTGTCTACGGTTAAAAAACACATAGAATTAATTAACAAAGTAAACAAAGGTATGATAATAATGGGGGGAGATTTCAATTGTATTCTAGATAACTTTGAAACAACTAATAAAAGAAAGTTACATCTCACACCCGTAAGTAAATATTTCAAGAGATGGTTAGAAATCTTAAATCTGATAGATACATTTAATTTTAAAGATTCTAACTCATTAAGTTATACACATAGTGATTATCGCTTTAATACTAAAACAAGAATAGATAAAATATTGTCTCTTCTGATTTAAACAGTAGGATAACAAAATTTTCTATTATTCCATGTCCTCTCTCAGACCATAATGCCTTAATTCTTAAAGTACAAATTGATTTCAAAAGATGAAACATTGTAACTAGAATACCAGCTTACATCCTTAAATTAAAAGAGTTTAAACCTTGGCTAGATTCAGAAATCAAATATTTCTTAGAAACAAATCCTATTAAAGATACAGATAATATAATAACTTGGGATACACTTAAGGCTTTTTTGCATGGCAAGATTATAGGATGGTTTAAAAATAAAACAAAGGAATGGGAATCTGAATTACACAACATACAAAAATGAATAACAGAAATAAATACAAGTTCTTCTGATGTAGTAGATTCTCAGGGAAAAAAAAGAAATTATAGATTTAAATAAAAAATACAATGAATTCCTCACTCATAAAACAAATCTAGCTTTGGAAAAACTAAAATTTGCCTCAATTTCAACTTCTCCAAAACACTTACATAATCTAGCAATGAGAATTAAAAAGCAGAACTTAGAAAATAACATCATAAATATAATACATGAAGGAAAAGGGAAAAAAGGTCTCTGATGTGAATGATATTCTTGAAGCTTTTAAGTTCTATTATGCTAAGCATTATGGAAATAATGATAATAATATTTCATTTTCAGATCTGAAATTTAATAATTCCTTAATAAAAAAACTACCTGACCAATTAAAAGTAGAAATGGACAAACATATCTCCATAAAAGAAATAAAAGATATAATTAAAGTAAGTAAAAACAACAAATCACCAGGAATGGATGGAATAATAATGGAATTATATAAAATTCTTCCAAATTCAGCAATTTCTCTACTTCATAACATGCTAAATGATATTCAAACTCAAATTATTACTCCACCATCTTGGAAATATTCACTAGTTACTCCTATAAAAAAAGATAAAAAAGATCCATCCCAATGTAGCTCATATAGACCTATCTTTCTGCTTAATAATGATTATAAAATCTTTATGTCTATCTTAGTAAATAGAATTAAGAAATCCCTGACTCAAGTCATAAATGAAGACCAAACAGGCTTTATATTTGGAAGACACACATATGACAATATTCAGAGAATTTTAACCATTATAGAAGCTTTGAATAGAGATAATTCAGAAGCTCTTATAATCACATTAGATATAGAGAAAGCATTTGATTCGGTAAACTGGAAATATCTATTTAAAATCTTGGAACTTTTTGAATTCCCATTAAACTTTATAAACTTAATAAAAAATATATATAAAGATAACCTGGCTTATGTAAAATTAGGCCCATTTACCTCGGAAGCTTTTAAAATAACTAAAGGCTCTAAGCAAGGTTGTCCTATGTCTCCCATACTGTTTGCCCTGGCGATAGAATTATTTGCGTCTGCAATACGAAGTGATCTAAAAATAGAAGGAATTAACTTTTACAATAAATTTAATTCTAAAATCATGTTATTTGCTGATGATATATTGCTGACTTTAAAACCAAATGAAGAGTCCATACAAGAATTAGAGAAACAAGTACAGGATTTCTTTTCTATTTCAGGTCTTTGTTTCAATAAATCCAAATCAAAACATATACTTCTAAATAAAATAGATGACTTACATCTGAATAAATATCAAATAATTGGAGAAAAGGTATCTTCACTAGAATATCTAGGAATTCTTATATCTGAGAACATAGATACTACCATGACTTTAAATTATAATAAAATCCAACATTTAATTAAAAAATGAGTTAATAGCTGGAATAAATTAATGTTAAAATTGGAAGATAGGTTACAGTTAATAAAAATGATATTACTACCACAAATAAACTATATAGCATTAGCAATCCCTATTTTACCAGATAAAAAAGTTATAAAAACAATACAGAAACTTTTAATGGATTTTCTTTGGTATCCAAAAAAGAATAGAATTGCTTTCTCACATCATATTAGACCCTGGGACTTAGGAGGAATTAAATTTCTAGACATAGAAACGTATATTAAAGCTTCCATCATTAAACTCGTACTAAATTGGGTAAATCCAAATTATTCATCTGCATGGAAAATTTTACATACAACTTTTTTCTTAAATGAAAACAAAATATTAAAAAATATGGATTTGGAGAATTATAATAACATATTTTGGCATGTACTATGTAATAGCTTACAAAATAAAACAACAAAGCCCACTAATTTATCATATTTGAATAATATTTATAATCTATTTAGAAAATTTATAATTACAAATCCAGACATAAAATTATGGTTCGAACTCTTAATACCATTTAAAACATCAAAGAATTTTAAAGAAAAATCCAAGAAAAACACTCATTAATTGGGAATCCAATAACTTTATTTACTGGTTTCAATGTTTGAATAATCACAGTACTTTAACCACCCAACAAGTAATAAATGAGTTTAGTATATTTGAAATAGACAGAATAGAACTCCAAAAATATTACAATATGCAAGTGATTTATGTAGAATTATTAATGATTCAAACTTTAATACTATACCTAAATTCATAAAATATATGCAAGAATTGATTTATGGAAATCATAATAAGCTAATTTCTATATCTAAATTATACAAAATTTTAATAGTGTATAAAACCAAAATAGGTCAAAATGTTGTGAACACTTTAACAAAGGGCTTGACAATAAATCTATCTCCTGAAGGTATAAATGACCTTTTGTTGTCAGTTAAGCTAACCTCAAACTTTCAGATATGGAAAATCTTCACATGGAAATTTTTACATAGAGCCTTTTATACACCATATAAAATAGCCAAATTTGACCCTATCCAAAAGCCCATATGCTGGAGATGTACTTTAAACTGTGAGGCAGATTGGATACATATGTTTTATGATTGCATTAAAAAATTCTGGGAAGATATTAATAGATTTCTTCAAGCCATTTATAATGACAAATTTGTTCTAACAAAATCTTTAATTTTTCTGAATGTAGATGACTCAGCATTTATGAGTAAAAGTGATCAATATCTTCTATGGTCTATTCTGGCTGTAGCCAGAAAATGTATAACAAGAAAATGGAAATCCACAGTCCCTCCAAGTTATGAAGACTTCATATCTCTATTAAAGGAATCTGCACAAAAAGAAATAAAAGTCAAAGAAGAAAGAATTTTTCCCAGACGTTGGACTGACAATCCTTGGAATAAAATCTTAATACTTATAGACACATTACAAAAGGATACAATTTCTTCTACATGAAATTGAAATGTCATAAACTAAGATGGACTTATGTGAATATATGCCAGTAAAGGTTATATTTGTTCTATGGGATTATTCCTCTTTATAATTTTGTTGGTTAATCTTTTTCATTGGACCACCTGTAAATATTGTACATATTGTTATAGTTATTAACTATTTTCTTTTATTTTGAATTGTAATTTAAATTTACTGTATCATAATTTGTTTGCAAACAAAAAAAATAAAAAAAAAAGTGAAGTAAAAGAAATTTGGTAAGTATTTTTGTGTGAGCTATCTGTGATATACATAACTTTCCCCCACTTAGTCACTAAATGTTTTTTATATTAATTTATTTTGTTCATCAGTGTCCTTGGGAGAGAGCTTTTTTTAATCCTCGGCAGCTGTTTTAAATTTGGTGCTCCTGTGTAGGGCTGTTCTGCACTCAGCATAGTTACAATGTGCACCACATAAATACGAGTGATTTCATCTGACTGTTTGCTTAATATCCCCCAAATTATTTGGGTTTGTCTTCCACATCTGTGAGTGGGTTTCCCTCAAGCTGTGTTACATGTCAGTATTCGATGCCTTCAGCAACTACTTATTAAGACTAGGCACTCTTTTCTTTGTGGAATCATGTCACTGCTCTATCAACCAGTAAGTGCTAGTTGTTTGCTCAGAGAGGCACTGAAACCAGTGTAGTTGCTTTTATTAAAGCAATCTGCTGTAGTCTGTAGTCTCCTGATCTCAGACAATTAGTTGCTCTTTTTCTTCACTTACTAAGTACAAATATACATTTCTAGTGCACTTCTCTCACAAAAAACTCTACTTCAAATCATTTAACCTGTGCACCATTCCACAAAGTAGGGTTAAACTGCTTAGTCCCTACAAATAGCTTAGCCTGTATACTTCGTCAAATTATAGAAAATAAACAAAGCTAAATAACCACATTTATCTCACTTGTGCACTCATCATCATCATCATCATTATCATCATCAGCCCCCTTTTTCCCATTTTTCTACATGGGGTTGGGGTTTTGTGTTAACTGTTGCCAACTCTGTTGATTCAGTGCCGCATTCTGTCTTCTTCAACACTCATGCCTGACTATCTCAGATCTTCTTTCACCACCTCTTTGCTGGATGTCCTCGCTTCCTCTTACCTTCTTCTTGTATGCCCCAAATCTTCCTCACCAGATTGTCTTCTCCTTTTCTACACATGCGCCTAAACCACCGTAATCTGTTCTCTTTGATCTTTTCTGCAATTGGAGCTACTTTGGCTTCTGCTCTTATGTCCTCATTTCTTCATCTGTCCCACAGTGTGCATCCTATCACCTTTCTCAGGCACTTCATTTCCATCACCCTTGCTTCTTCAACTGTTCTGCCTTTACTGCCCAGGTTTCTATGGTAGTACTGGTCACACCACTGTCTTGTACACCTTACTTTTCAGCTTCTTTGGCATTCTTCTGTCATAGACTACACCTGATATTCTATGTCAGTTGGCTGCAGCCCCTCTGATTCTAACTTTGACCTCTTCATTCAGACTACCCTTCTCCTCAACTACTCCTCCCAGATACTTGAAGCTGTTTACTTGTAGCACTATCTTCCCTTATATCTCTATTCTCAGCTTCTTCTGATTTCACCAATTTGTTGCCATTACCACCGACTTATCTGTGCTTAGTTTCATCCCATGTGCCTTCAGATTTGCATTCCATTCTCCTATCCTTTGCTGAAGTTCTAGTTCAGAGTCTGCCTGTACTGCCATATTGTCTGCATACAGCAGCTTTGTTGATCCTTCCCTTCAACCTGTTTGCTAATGTAGTCCATCACCAGTATGAACAGCATTGGGCTCAGAGCTGAACCCTGATGTAGACCCACACCCACTGGGAACCCCTCTGTGAGGCCGAACACTGTTCGTACTTGAGTCACGGGGTCCTTGTACATAGCCTTCACTAATTCTACCATTGTTTCTGGGACTTCAAACCACCACAGTACTGCCCAGATCAGCTTTCTTGAGACCTTGTCATATGCTTTCTGCAAGTCTAGGAATGCCCAGTTGGACTCTCTCCTCATCTCTAGCTTCTTCTCAAGTATCTGTCTCAGTTCAGACAATGGGTCAATTGTGCTGCATCCTGATCTGAATCCAAATTGCTCTCATCCACCTAATAACTGAAGCACAGTGAGCATTATGGAAAGGAAGTTAAATTGTTTCCCTTCTGTTTCCAAATCTTAACACTTGGTGTTCTTGAGCAGTGTAGGAACTGTCTTAGCCTCATTAATACTGAACTCTTTTTTAACACAAATACATTTGTCTGTGAGAAGTGCAAATATTGAAATAATTTGGATGCATCTCTCTCACCTAAAACCATTTACAGTGTGCAACATATAGTCACATCCTCACCACATTCTCAACAAAAACAAATTAAAATGTCATGCATTGAGGCTGTTAAAATATATCTACCAAGGCCGTCTAGAAATAAGTAAGAATAGGTATACAGTGAAATTCTCCATCGCTTCTACTTTACTCAGTTATGTCATGAATAGGTGAACTCATCAACGAATAGACATTCAAACAGTGAAAAAAAAGGAAATAACAATAACTTTCATAAGAATGAAGCAACAAAACACAAAAAACATAGTTTCCAAAAAACAACACTGTACCTAATGAAATAATGTAAAAGTGAACCCAACACAAAAGAGCGAATACATAATTAAATGCATCTTTATTCTTAAGACCTAAATTTATAGCCATATATTGCAAAGCAACTAAATGCAAACATGCAATGCCACCGATCTCAGAAATGTAATGCCTAATGGTCAGACTGAAGTACAATCAGAAACTGAATTGAATCTTCCCTCTGATGAATACTTGGTTGAGGAGTGGTAAAAGGTATCCCAGAGGAAGTACATAGGTGCAGATCATCCATGTAACCCCATTCTTTAACAAAAGCATACATGATAGCAGGAAAATCAGGTGCATGCCTCCCCAAAAGGCTCTTCAAATGTCTATTCCATTCCCCCACCATATTCTGTAAGTGAAGCAAATTTACAGTTAGTAAGAAATGCAAACTGAGTTGAGGTTGGTATAATGGCTAAAGTGTTTACGTTGCAGACACAAGATACAGGGTTTGATTCTCATATTTGAGGGGAATTAGCTAGGTTTAAAAAGGTCCACAACAGCAACTAGCCTATGAACTGATTTTAGATTAGGGTTGGCATAATGGATAAGTTGATTACCTTACAGATCCACTGTATACGGTTGACTCTCACCTTTGGGAAGCAATGCTAGGCTTAAAAAGGCCCCCTGTGGTTATTAGCCTAGTTATCACCTATGAACCAACAAGCCTATAAAACTTAGAAGAAACAAAGGGAACAAAACCCATATCAGTAAATAATTCATAGACATAGTACCACATCATGCTGTACACTGGAAAATCTTTTCACCTATTAAACCTATTAAACAGTAAATAAATGGCAAACCACGTACTTCATTCTCACTAAGTCCATGAACAATGCACAATGCCATATAACCTGTCTCTTCAAAACATGTGCCATCACACAATCACATATTACAAGTGTCCAAATCAATTAGATTTTTGAGCAATAGATACCTATAAGAATATTGCACCCATTACCTGCACACTTTGAAATAGAAAACTACTTTCTTGTAATGACTAACCTGCAGGATTAATCTGCAAAATAGATTTGGGAGAAATCTTCTTCCCTGAAGCGTAGCATCTTCTGGAACATCAGCTAGAATAACTTCACTGAAAAATCTCTGCTAAACAATCCCCTGGATTCATGAAACTCCATGCAAAAACAAGAGTATTCTTGCATGGAGCGGTTCGTGTCCATTTAGCACAGCAGCGAGCCTTAAATATTCATGAAGGCGCACTGCTGTACTTGCTATACAGACATGAACTGTAAATGAGTGCAGGGGGTGTGTCCAAGTAGTGCATAGACACTGAACATGCCCCCTTCACTCAGAAAGTGCTGTACGGCACTTTCTAAGCTGAACTGGCATAATATTAGAGATTTACTCTAATATTATGCCAGTATTTCAGTGTCCACGGACACTGAAATTAAAGAATGATCATTTCAGTATCCATGGACATTGAAATAAAAATCGGCAACAAGAAAAAAAATGCAGGGGGTGTGTGAGAGGTTCTGACACACTCCGTGCATTGCTAAAGTGCTGTACGGCATTTCTGCAACTTGCTAAAGCAGGAAATGTGTGCAAATGCACACATAACAGGGATAAATCCCCCAAAAGTGAAAAAACACAAATATAGCCCCACAAACATAGAAAGTTGATACAGAACAGGTCATGCATTAGCATGAATTACATAAGGGTAGAAGTCTGAAACCAAATGTATGCCAGTATTCCCTTACAGCAGTGCATGTTAACAAAGGCACAAATGATGGGCGGGAATAAATAATACATTAGGGACATGCCTGAAAAATTGCCCTCACACAATTAGAAAGTTGATAGATTACAGGATATGTATTAGCAGGAGTCCCTGTAGGACAGAAGCCTGAAAGCCAAATGAATGCCATTATTTCACAAGTGCAGTCCCAATTAGTTGTCAGAACTCCACAAGGCACACCCATATAACATAATAATATAATAATATATACTTTTTTGCTAGCCTAAGGAATGTTTAAGCGTAGTTAAGCAGGTGTACACTTTATGGCCCTCCGCTTAGCATAGCTTAAACATCTCATAGGAGCTAAATGTAAATATACAGGTGAAATTTCCACACTGAGATAGTATAGTGGTTAGAGTCATGGCTTTATATGCAGGTGTGCATGGTTCAAGTACCAAAACAGGCACCTTATATTCATATGTGAAAGTAGTGTTAAAATTATTTTAGTAAACTTAAATTATGTAGCAACTGTTTTTCTCAACCAGGGTAGTGTAGCAGTTCCAAAAGTGAGATGTCAGTGTAGGAAAGATGTGAAACCCCTGTATAAACACAAGTGCCCCATACAGTATAGTCACACAAGAATATAATTTAATGAAAGTACATAGGGGATGTCATGGAAGGTAAACATAAAATTATAAAGTGTATATAAATATTATTTTATAATATAAAATTATAAGTATGATATGCTTAAACGTACCTTAATCACTCTGTATCCATCAGACCTTGTTCTGCCCAGCAACAAAATAGTTAGCCCTGCTAAGTCTCGAACCCAGGATGCTGTCCTCTACAATCACAGCTAAATGCCACTCAAGCTGTAACAAACATATTATGCATTCTGGTCATTTAACATTAATGAAAAAATAAGCAGTCCCAAATGTAATTGTAAATGCACCAACCAGGGGTGAAAACATACTGGATCTGGTCCTCACTAATATGAGAGAGTGCTGCACAGCCTCTAGTGCAATGTCTTCTCTTGTAAGGTCACACCACAAAACAATCCCCATTGAAGTAAAAATAAAACCCAAAACCCCAGCTAACCTTGGAATGTTCAGGAACTACTCTAAGGCTAACTTCCAACTGTTAAGTGATAACCTGGAAAAGAAATTAATGCCCCCATAAACCCTGAGAACACTTCTGCTGCTGTATATGTGGAAATGCTCACAGAATCCCTATACAAGCATTCTAAAAGCTGCATAGAGGTACCTTTTACCCAACAGGAAGTACAGAACTAACTCAAAAAACAAGCCACACTGGTGTAATCCCAACATCAGAAGGCTGCATAACAGAAGTAAGAAAACTTTGGCAAAAATTAGGAGGCATAGCACCCAGAAAGATTAAAACACTCTCATCAAATAACGTTTACCAAAGCCAAATTTGAAGTAAATTTGGCCTCCCAGGACAAGGTCAACCACAAGGCATTCTTTAGCTATTTCTACAACATCAAAGGCAATATACAATTGTATGCAAAGCTCATAGTTAAGTGAGGCAGCTATACTGACTCAGAAGATATAGCAAACCTACAGGCAGACAAATTCAACTCTAAATTGACCTCTCTCTTCCTTTCAACCTCCCATCAGGAAATACCATCAAATATATTTCCCCCTTCTATCTATCACTAGGTAACAGGTCCTCAATGTTCTCTCTAAGGCTTCAATGGGGCAGACAATTTTCCAGGATGCCTTCTAAATAGCATGAAACATGACCAGTCTGGTCTATGGAACTGCTGTTTAACTGTCACCTCTAAACAGGCTTCATGCCTCACACATGGAGAACAGCAAAAGTCATTCCTATGTACAAAGATGGGCCATCTACAGACCCTGGAAACTACAGACTCATAAGTCTCATGAGTCTGATATGCAAAGCCATGGAAATAATTATTATGGAAATGATCAATAATGACATAGGAAACCTGCAAATACTGGACCTAGCCCAATTTGGTTTCATCAAGAGCAGGTCATGCATTCTCAAACTGTTTGATTTCTTAAACTGCCTACCTTGACCTGGCCAAGGCATTTGCCACAATTCTCCACTGAGACATTGTTGACAAACTCAACAGGTCAGATATAAACCCATTTAACACCCAGTGGATAGCCAGCTGGCTCTCAGACAGTACCCAGGAAGTTGGACTTGGGGAGCCCACCTCTACAAAGAGGCCAATCACAAGCAGAGTCCCTAAAGAATCAGTCCTGGGACTTCTACTTTTTGGCATTTACTTCTCTGAAGTCAACACTAATGTCAAGGTCCTCTGGCTTATTAAATTTGCAGATGATTGCAAATTAAGAGCAGACATAGAATCCCCCACTGACAAAAATATCCTGCAGGAAGGGCTGACACAAATAAATAACTTGTGCCAGAGCCATGAACTTGAACTAGATGCCAAGAAATGCATAATAATATACTTCAGGAAGTTATCCACCCCTGGTAACTATCATATTGACAACACATCACTAAGGGCTGATCCAGTAGTTAGGGACTTGGTGTCACACATAGCAAAGGATATAAAAAGTGTACACACCACTGTTAAAATGCCAGGTTTTTGTGATATAAAAAAATGAGACTACAATAAATTATTTCAAAACTTTTCCCAACTTTAATGTGACCTATATCCTGTACAATTCAATTGAAAAATAAATTGGTTAGGGGAAAAATATAAAAAATAAAAAACATTCAATAAGCTGGTTGCATAAGTGTACACACCCTTAAACTAATACTTTGTTAAAGCACCATTTTATTTAATTACAGCATTCAGTCTTCTTGGGTACACACCTGCCATCAATTAAACAGCATACAGCATATCTAGACTTGGCCAAGGTCTTTGACACTATTTTCCATGCAGGTATTATCGATAGACTTGTAAATCTGATTTTATCTCCTAATATTTGTGTGATGGATAGCTAATTGGTTGTCTAATAGGACCCATGTGGTTAGAGCAGCAGGTGCCACTTCTCAAATCAAAAAAGGCAGGTCTCAGTTTTGAGCCCTCCTCTATTTGATATATATTTCTCAGACATTCAGGCTATGGATAGCTTAGTTTGCAGATGACTATAAATTGAATGTTATTATTCCATGTTCAACTGACTCACAATCGCTCCAAATGGCTTAGACCATGTTAACAATTGGTGCAAGGACAATGGTCTCAAATTAAATGTAAAAGAATATAAACACAAAAAAGTATCATCATACCATTTGGCATAAATACAGCCCCTACTGATTACCACATCAACGGCAACCCCCTAAACACACAACCTATGGTGAGAGACCTGGGTACTCAGGTTGATAACAATCTCACATTTTACCATCATGTAGCAGCAGTGGTCAGAAAAGCGTTTTACTTGGTTCACCTCATAAGTAAAGGGATTGCATCCAGAAAAAAATGGAGGTTATTACCTCTCTATACTCCTCCCTCATTACACCAATAATTGAGTATAACACCCTGTTTTGGTATGTACCTCTCCAAACATCTGCACCAACTGGAAAGGCCACAGAAATAACTCACAAAGAGAATCCATGGCCTTCAACAACTGTCCTATGCAGACAGGCTAAAATCACTATCACTCTACTCGGTATCATACAGATTGCTCAGAGGTGATCTGCATCTCGGCTACAAGGCAATCTCGGACCCTGCCCTACTAGAGATGTTCTATATCTGTAAGTCTAACTCCTTCCACATTACCTGCTCAAAAGGGCCTAAATCTTATATGCAGCATCAACAAAACCTGCTGGATAGAGAAGTTTGTCTCCCAGAGGCTGCCTCATCTCTGGAACAGACTTCCTATATAAGTCAAACATAGTACCTCATTGACCCTCTTCAAGCACAACTTTGATGAGTGGATGG
Organism: Protopterus annectens; assembly: GCF_019279795.1. Lineage (NCBI taxonomy): Eukaryota > Metazoa > Chordata > Ceratodontiformes > Protopteridae > Protopterus > Protopterus annectens. Next base: position 1,294,553,088 of record NC_056732.1, read on the forward strand.
GAAACCACAAATTTGTACCAGGGGTTCCATCTGTGTCCCTCACTGACAGGGGCAACAGGTGGTAACTGGGGTGTCTTTTTGTGGATAAACGGTTGGCTAGGCTTGTAAGGGCCCCAGGGCCATTAGCCTAGTAACCTCCTATAATCCTATGAATATAGCATAGTTAATTTACATAAACAAAACAGTTTTGTTTACCATATAGGAGATTCACACCTCCAATCAGACACTGTTGTACCGGATATGAGTGCTCTTGTTAATAATTACTCATCATTTGACCATCATGCCTCCAAAGAAGTTCAGAAAGCTTTTTACCTGGCCCAATACATTTCCAAAGGCATCTCCACTAGGTCCAAACAAGTCTTACTTCCCTTTACTCATATCTTATCAGACTCATTATTGAATATAATCCACCTTTTGGTATGTATTTATCTAAATGGCTCTTTATCGAAATATCAGCTAACAAGCCAAAAAAAAAATAAGACACAGGAGGACAGCAAATCTTGAAAATCACTTTTCTCCTTAAAACTTATTTTTGTAAGAGAGCTTACACCTCCCTGCATCTCCAACCTTATATATATATATATATATATATATATATATATATATATATATATATATATATATATATATATATATACTAAATCTGAGATCACCATACCTTGGAAAATGGAATAATATGAGAAATGGCATCTGAGACTTAGTATATATAAGTCCACTCTTTCTCCCATTCATTCTCCGTATTTCATGGGTCCCGACATTTCAAATGGTTACCTATCTAAACATATCGCCTTAAACATATCACACAACTTGAGAGGCCTCTGAGATTCATAACTAAAAGATTAATGGTCTCATAAATCATACTTATCAGGAGAGACAGGCAGCCATTTCTCTGTACTCAGTCTCTTACAGACTTCTCCATGGAGATTTATATCTAGCCTTTTGTGCCACGAAAGATCCAAGCCTATTTGATCTCTTACGCTTTTGAAGAACTAATGGTTCATCAAATACTCAGTTAAAGGAACTAAACATTCATCAGTAGATAAATAAGACACTGCATGATAGATTCATATCCCAAAGTATACCTCACCTCTGGAACAAACGTCTCCTACATGTCATGCAGAGTAACACCCTTGACAAATTAAAAGTAAACCTGGATAGTTGGATGGGCCACGTAAAATTCTCTCCCGGCCTGTCTTGTCTTGCCCTCCTTGAGGCTGGAGGGAAATTTTGAACAAGTTTTTTTGTCTAGACTTGAAATAGTCTGCAGACTGTTTGCCTAGTACTTACTTATAAATCTATTAACCTATGTTTTTGTTCACATGTTTCTGTTTCTTTCTTTCTTATTAAATGGTGAGTAACATGATACACTCTTTGAGTCATTTCTCATAGTCAGGTATGAGCCACAGAAAAAGAAAGAAGAAATGTGAGATATGAATTAGAAAACATCAGCATAACCACACAAGGACTCAAGAAAGCAGAAAGAACTGTGCTGTAGTGCACATGCATAATTATTCTTACTGCTTTCTTGAGTCCTTGTGTGGTTATGCTGATTGCTTAGGGTTTAAAGACATAGTTATCATACAACAGTTATGTTAACTATGTCTTTAAAGCCAAAGAAATGCACACGCTGTAAAATATGGGAAATTCAGGCAAAAATTGCTTCTCCACTGGTTTCGTTCCTGGAACCTGGAAAACAGTTTCATTTTCTTTGAGATCTAGAGAAAAAAAAGAAAAAAAAACAGTAAAATGCAACATGGAGAAGTGTCTATGAAGAATGAGAGGAGATGAGAAAAGGGATTAGTCAACAGAGGCTGGTGAAGCACAACAGTATGATGAAAGTGCAGGCATATTGCCATAAAATCTATTAAAATTTCAAAATCATATATTTTGTAGCAGTGGCTAAATATAACAATATTTGTGTACAATGTGTAATCCTTTTCAACCACATTGTTTGTAGTGTGGGTATATTATTATTCCATTTGACACTAAATTCTTCAGATTTTTTAGGCCTGATGCAATTATCTAAGTACTGGCCAAGTTGTATGAGTTTAGATGTCAGCCTTTTACTGGTTATAAGCTTATGAGCTAGTACAAATTACTAGATAATCATTTTACACCAAGCTTTGCAGGAAATGAATAAAACTGAAAAAGTAATATGTGCCACATGCAATGTCAACTACCTTCATATCACATCTACATGTAATGAATCTTCATAAAATGTCAAAAGTATCACAGGATGGGCAAAATATGCTTTCCATCCCTCATCAAATTTCTGCTAAAAGTTTCATAGCTATATTGGGTATAATATTTATGGTTTTGGGATCTAAGTCACATCTAACCCTGATTTTCCAAATCAGCATCATTTATTTTGAAAAGATAGGTCACCTTTGAAGGCTGCTAATTGTTTTCATTTCAAGCCAGGCAGTTTCAAAATCAGTTACCAGCTTCAACCTATGCTGCTGTGAACTTTGGTTGCTTAAAATCAAAGACTTTTTACAACAGACAATAGTAATTTGTGGTCTGTCCCTTGTATTCTTCAGTTCATGAGACATTGGTTGAGCTTTGGAAGAGAAGCAAGGGTTCTAAATACATTGTCATTGCAGATAATTGCAAGCATATGCGGAACATATTAAAAACAATTCAAGAGTCCAGGAAGTATTTTTGTTCTCTTCAGCAGTTTATAGAATTGCCCTTCCTCTTCATAGTTTACCACAGAAATATATTTTCGTACTTTTGAGAAGTGCATAGTTAACAGTATGAACATTTACAGAACTTACTAAAGCAACAGATTATTTAATTTTATTTGCTCATAACAAGAGAAGTGGATGACTGATATTGTTTGGGAGGTAATAGGTATGAACAACGGAACAGAACTGGTATTTCTTTAAGACTCTGCTTGCATCAATGTGAAAAAATAACAATGAGGTCACTGAAAAAAGTGGTCACAGCTCTTGGCTGATAATAAATGGGCTTATACCAATGAAATAAGAACGCTAAAATGTGTCCAGAACTGACCTATATAAATACTTACAGAGACTGTATAGTCAGTAGTGCAATAATCCATACTGTTTTTCCCAGAGAAACCCACTTTAAAATATTGAACATTGCTTTTCTAGGAATATAGAGTAAAAAGAAAAAATATATAGTTCTTGTCTGCAATCTTTTTAAAAATGATGTTCTTTGTTTTCCATTTAATTATAAAATACAAAGCAAAATGTTTTTGTTGCGCTTGATAAAAATCATTTCTATTCCTCTGTGTGAGATATAAGTAATACAGTACAGATTCAATTCTGGAAGCAAGAACATTAATATACATGTGTGAAATGTTTTAAAGTGAGTGTGGGAAAAACACTCATTACTGTAGTATTGACTAGAAAGCTATGTTTTGTGAGATAGATTTAATGCAGCCATCCATGCAGTCACAAGCAAGCACCACAGCCCCAGCAAGGAATAACATAATAAAGATGGTTAGAGTTTCAGTGATGCAAGACATGCCTTCCCATTAAAATTATGGCCAAAATATTCTTATCCCCCTTGCATTATTTTAAAGATTTATTAATTTGCATACCAGTTAGTTTTGATTCATCTGATTTGCTTATCAGTTTGTTTTGATGTTGCCATCCCTGCAGAAATATATTTGTAACTGAAGCAATATGTTCTACATGGACAAGCATGCCAGTTAACACAAAAATAAACATTTTTTGCTGGGGCAGCACTCAAGTCTGTGCACATTTACCTAAAAAAGTCATGATTTACATGAAACACTTTACTGTATTCAGAAATATTCCTTGCTTAAAGAATGTTAAATCATTTGTAATAATTTATTTTTATGGTGGTATGGAATGGTTTATCCTTATCTCTTCATGTACTAACAAGTGTTAAACTGGAACTTACAAATATAAGCAGCATTAGCAGATCCCGAAAGATTTTCAGAGGATGACTATAATGTGGCTATTAGCTTTAGTAAGGTGATAAACATCTCACCTTTTTATTTATTCAACACAAGTGATACTTTATTTTGCATGGATGCTGTTGGGCAAACCTTTTCTGTGTGTCTGCCCACGCAAACTGGCCAGTGCAGATTGGTCATTCAACATGATGAAGAGAATTTTTGACCCAGAGTCATAGTAGTTATATAAAGAATTACCTTATTAATGATCTCCTTTGAAGAAAAAATGAAACCTGGAACCCCAGCTAAACTTTGGATGTTGAGGAACTACTCTAAGGCTAACTTCCTACTATTAAGTGATAACCTGGCAAAATGTCAAGCCCCCATAAACCCTGAGAACATTGCTCCTGCTGCCTATGCAGAATTGTTCACAGAATCCATATACAAACATGCTAATAGCTGCATAGAGGCAGTTGTATCCACCAGGAAGAAGTACAGAATTAACTCAAAAAACAAGCCACCCTGGTGGAATTACATCAGTAGGCTATATAACAGAAAGAAGAAAATTGTGGCAAAAATATTGAGGCATAGCACCCAGTAGGATTAAAGCACTGTCATCAAACTAAACAGACAACTCAGAGGACAAATAAAGTCTACCAAGGCCAACTTTGAGGTAAATGTGGCCTCCCAGGCCAAGACCAACCACAAGGCATTGTTTAGCTATTTCTGTAACCTCAAAGGCAATACACAATTGTAAGTGAAGCTCATAGTTAAGTGAGCCACTTATACTGAGTCACAAGATATAGCACATCTACTAGCAGACAAATTCATTTCTAAATTTACCCCTCTCTCCCCCTCAACCTCCCATTAGGAAATACCATCAATTATATTTCCCCGTTCTATCACTAGGGAATAGGTCCTCAAATTTCTTTCTAAGGCCAAGAACACTGCATCAATGGGCCCAGACAATACCCCAGGATGACTTCTAAATAGCATGAAGCATGACCAGTCAGGCCTCTAGAATTGATATTTAACTGTTGTTTCCAAAGAGGCTTCATGCCTCACAAATGAAGAACAGCAACAGTCGTCCCTCTGCACAAAGGTAGGCCATCTGCAGACCCTGGAAACTACAGATGCATAAATCTCACGAGTCTGATATGCAAAGCCATGGAAATAATTATCATAGAAATAATCAATAATGACATAGGAAACCTCCAAACACTGGACCTAACCCAATTTGTTTTTGTGAAGAGCAGGTCATGCCTTCTCAGCCTGGTGGATTTCTTTCAATGCCTACCTTGACCTGGCCAAGGCATTTGCCACAATACCCCACTCAGGCATTGTTGAAAAACTAAGCAGGTCAGGTATAAACCCTTTTATCACCCAGGAAGTTGGACCTGAGGATCCCACCTCTACAAATAGGCCAGTCACAAGCAGAGTCCCTCAGGAATCAGTCCTGAGGCATCTACTTTTAGGCATTTACTTTACTGAAGTTAAGGCCAATGTCAAGGGCCTCTGGCTTACTAAATTTGCATGTGATTGCAAATTAAAAGCAGTCATAGAATCCTCCACTTATACTAATGTCCTCCAGGAAGGTCTGACACAGACAAATAATGTCTCAGAGCCATGGACTTAAATTAAATGCCAAGAAATGCATAATAGTATTCTTCAGAAAGTCATCCACCCCCTGGTTACTATCATATTGGCAACACATCTCATAGAGCTGACCCAGTAGTTAGGGACTTGGCAACACATATAGACAGTAATCTAGCATTTGAACATAAAACTGTTTAAAACAAGCGATAGGAACACCATAAAAGCCGGCAAATAAACAAAAAACGTTTAATATAAGCACTTTCGGTAAGAACCTTGCCTCACCTTCCTCAGACAAAAAATAAATAAATCAATTAACATCCCTTTTATACACAAATTAAGCATATCAATAAATTACCATTAAGCAAGCTAATTATTGAAAACTATTAGCAAATGGTAAAAACACCTCTACCTTTTAAAAATGTATAAATTATACATACTTCTCAAGGAACATAACAATCAAATACACATAATTAGTTTAAAAATATTATTAAAAATACATGTTGAAATTTCAAATACAAAAAACAACATCAAATGTGCATTCACCCCCAAGACAGCATGCACTATCTAAGATGTCAAACAATTTCGGTGAGCAGCAGTCTAATATACCTGAGTTTGCAAGCTAAAAATGCATTTGTATATGTATTAATTTTCTATCCAACATATAAAACAAGTAAATAATAATAAATAGTACTGTTCATCATATACTATAAACCACTTAATTAAGATATGTTGTATTAATTTAAAACTAAACAAAAACTATGTAGTATTACCTAATAACCACTTAAATCTAATAATTAATGAACTATAAACATTAATTAAATAGATACTTGTTTATACTAAAAAATTAATATAAATATAAATTGAAATGTGTATGTAAATATATTCTAGTCATCTTTTCAAAGCTAGCAGCTTCAAAATACATTTAATAGATATATTTTCATTCAAGCCTGGAAAGATGTATGCCCTTGTCCTAATTTGCCACATCAATTCATCTATCTCTAAAAGAATTTGCCAAGGTCCCCCTCTAATGTCATTGGGCCTATGTTGTAAAATGGCAAATTTAAAACTATGGCCAGGGTGTTCTAAACAGTGCTTAGCCAGTGCATTATTAATGTCTTTTTTACCAATGGCATAATGGTGTTCGTATATTCGCTGTTTTATTTTCCTTTCAGTTTTGCCAATGTAATAACCATTACATTGGCCACATAAAGCCTAATAAATGACACTTTTAGTGTCACAATTGTATCTAAAATTTATTTTGTATGTTTTGTCATTAATGCAAAGTTGATTACTGACCATAATATGTTTATATTGAGAACAAGCCCCACATTTGAACATTCCATTGGGCCTGTTAGACTGTGGCTTTTTCTTCTTCTCTAAAAGGGCCTTTAAATTTCGGCCTCTCCTATAGGTTATATTGGGCCTCGCTCCTAAGGACTTGAACAACATTTCATCTCCATTAATGATATTCCAATTTTTATTTGAATGAGATGATAGTCTAGAGAAAATGTGCATAGGAAACTAGTCTGATAAACTCTAGAATTATGACTGTTAAGAGGCACTTCTTGGTCAAGTGGGTTCTCTTGATCAAGTAAGTTATCCACATAGGTTTCTCTTTGTCCTGTTAATAAAGGTTTAAAGTGTCCCACACTTCTTTTAAACACCAATTCCTTTTTAATATTAATGACCAAATTACCAGGATAACCTCTATTCATAAACATACTTTGAAGTTGTTCACATTCGGACTCAAAGTCTAAATCATCCAAAATCATTCTAGCAGCCCTTACCATTTGGCCTTTAACAACGGCCCTTTTCTGGTGGTAAGGGTGATTGCTAGAAAAGTGTAAAAATGCATTAGAATAGGTCGGTTTCCTGTATATTACACTTTTATATCTACAGTTGAATCTATCGTTAATTAACAAGATATCAAGATAGTTAATAGAAGTCTCCCCTATTTCGTAGGTGAACTCTAAAAAATTAGTGGTCTGTGTGATGTTGTTAATAAAAGTTGGTATTAAAGATTTATCCCCCTTCCAAATACAAAACATGTCATCCTGGTACCTTGTGTACCAGGAGACATTATCTTGAAACAAAGTGTTGGTGAATAATGACTTATTTTCCCAATGGGCCATGATAGCATTGGCAAAACTGCCACCACAGGGAGACCCCATGGCGACACCAGATTTCTGCAAATAAAATTGCCCCTCAAAGGTCATAAAGTTGTTAGTCAGGACTATCTCAAGTAACGTTTCAATCAGATAAATGGTGTTTTCTCCTATATTCTTAGTAGATAGGAAATCCCTAATCCACTCTATACCAATCCTTAGAGGGATGACAGTATAGAGATCCTTGATATCGATTGTCAGAAAACACACATTTTGCTGATGTTTCAAGCCATTAATGTTTTTCAGGAATCCCCACGAATCTTTGCAAATTTGGGGCTCACTTTCAACTAATGGTTTTAACACGCTGTCTATATACTTGGCACAACCATATGTAATTGACCCACGACCGTCAACAATGGGTCTAAAAGGGGGGTCGTTTATAGCTTTATAGATTTTGGGAGTGCCAAACAGGGCTGGTGTTTTAGGTGCTATCATGGATAAATACTGATGCAAATCTATGTCCGTAAGGCCTTCTAAAAATAAATCTTCTAACATGGACCTGATCTTTTTATATGCTGAATTAACTTCATTCAAGGTAACCTGTGTGTAAGCAACAGTATTAAGATGTTTAACCGGTAACCTGTGTGTAAGCAACAGTATTAAGATGTTTAACCATACTTTCCACGTATATGCAATGGTCCATAAACACCAAGCCCCCACCCTTATCAGGCTTCATGATCCTTATATTGCAATCATTTAACAAGTTTAAAAAGTCATATTCTAGTGGACTAATGTTGTTGTTAGTGTTTTTCTGATAATTCTTCTTATCATTAATAGCCCTAAGATCCATTTCACACATTTTCTCAAAGACACTCAGACTTGGGTGTAAAGGTGGATTGAATAAACTCGAAACTCTAATAGAATTGACCATACTAGAACTCTCCCCCAAAAGCAAATTAAGATTTAGCTTACGAACAAAGAGTTTCAAGTCAATGACAGTTTTGGCTATGTCCATGTTCTTCCCGGGGACAAATGTTAGTCCTTTTGATAGAAAGTCTACCATCTCTTGGTGGACATCCAAGATGGTATAATTGTAGAGCTTGAAATCACCCTCCGAACTTGTATGTATACGGGGTTTAGAGCCAAAAGCGCCGCCGGGGACTATCTCCTCCTCTGTCTCCTTCTGTTCCTTGTTTGGGTTTGGTTCCTGTTGAGTTGCCGATTGTTTTGTTGAACGTTGGAATTTGGCTGAAAACCCTGCTGTTTAGATCCATCGATCCTGTTGGTATTGTTGTTAAAACGCCTATTTTGGTTATTATTACCAACAGCGTTATTTTCTCTACTGTTGTTGTTATTGTTGTTAAGCCTCTCACTTCATCTTAAAGGCTGCACATCCCCATTTTCATTAGAAGGGGTACTAGAAGAAAGATCTTAGGTTTCTCCTACCCCATTGTCAGTGTTGTAAATCCCTAAATTTCCCATAGAAACGTTAGATACATTAAGCGGAGGCTTAGGATAAGCTCTATTGTTAGAAAAGTCATTCATGTCCCTAGCTATTCTCTCTTTTTAGTAATGAGCAGTTTGTCCATTGATGCCTCTATACTTGAGAAAATTCTACAATATTCGTATTTATATCTAGGAAAGTCGCAATGGATTTTGATGGCATGCTCCAAAATCTCTAGTTCAGCTTTTAAAATACTAATATCTGTGTTATAAAAACTGATGAGAGACTGTAAAAATTCGAGTCCTTGCCGGTCAAACAATTCAATTAATTCCCGGTGAAACACATAATTTTCCACCAAACCCGCTGGATAGCGCCATTGGCGCAGTCCTTTCGGTATAATTTTTTTCTCAATGCACTCCTGCAAGTATGAGACTTCAAGCTGCAACTTTCTACATTTGTATAACTTAATATCAAGTCATTGATGTTATTAGACAATACATTTTCTGCTTGCTCGTTTGTACCTTCAATTTGACCATTGTTCCAATTAGGTGTACCAAAAAAATTGTTATTGTTGAGAAAAGTTGCCATGGAAGGTATTAAACCTTCCTAGTTAGGTGAACCATTGTCAGAATGTGGAATTATTAAATCAGCATTCACTTCCAAATTGTTAACAACTGCCGAGTTGGAATTGTTTACTAAAGTGTTACCAGTTCTTACGGTATTCGTAGCACTGCTGCTCGCCTCCCCAGGTCTAGCATTGTTCGAACGACTACTGCTCACCTCCCCAGGTCTTCTTTGTAAAGCATTTGCCTCATTTGTTTTATTTAAACTTGAGGCTTCAACCTTTTGCGTTAAAAAATCCACCTGCCCTAGAAGGACCTGCACCAGGGCGGTTAGGTTGCCAATAGCGTTGTCTTGACTCTCGTTAGTATTTTCTTCTTGGGAAAACAGGTTTTGTGATGCTGCTCCGGTTCCGTTCGCCATCCTGAAACAAATCCAACACAATAAAAAACGAAAACCAAACTGTTTAAAACAAGCAAAAGGAACACCATAAAAGCTGGCAAATAAACAAAAACCGTTTAATATTTTATATTTTGGATAGAAAATTAATACATATACAAATGCATTTTTAGCTTGCAAACTCAGGTATATTAGACTGCTGCTCACCGAAATTATTTGACATCTTAGATAGTGCATGCTGTCTTGGGGGTGAATGCACATTTGATGTTGTTTTTTGTATTTGAAATTTCAACATGTATTTTCAATAATATTTTTAAACTAATTATGTGTATTTGATTGTTATGTTTCTTGAGAAGTATGTATAATTTATAAATTTTTAAAAGGTAGAGGTGTTTTTACCGTTTGCTAATAGTTTTCAATAATTAGCTTGCTTAATGGTAATTTATTGATACGCTTAATTTGTGTATAAAAGGGATGTTAATTGATTTATTTATTTTTTGTCTGAGGAAGGTGAGGCAAGGTCCTTACCGAAAGCGCTTACATTAAACGTTCTTTGTTTATTTGCCAGCTATTATGGTGTTCCTTTCGCTTGTTTTAAACAGTTTGGTTTTCGTTTTTTAGTGTGTTGGATTTGTTTCAGGATGGCGAACGGAACCGGAGCGGCATCACAAAACCTGTTTTCCCAAGAAGAAAATACTAACGAGAGTCAAGACAACGCTATTGGCAACCTAACCACCCTGGTGCAGGTCCTTCTAGGGCGGGTGGATTTTTTAATGCAAAAGGGTGAAGCCTCTAGTTTAAATAAAACACATGAGGCAAATGCTTTACAAAGAAGACCTGGGGAGGTGAGCAGTAGTCGTGTGAACAATGCTAGACCTGGGGAGGGGAGCAGCAGTGCTACGAATACCATAAGAACTGGTAACACTTTAGTAAACAATTCCAACTCGGCAGTTGTTAACAATTTGGAAGTGAATGCTGATTTAATAATTCCGCATTCTGACAATGGTTCACCTAACCAGGAAGGTTTAATACCTTCCATGGCAACTTTTCTCAACAATAACAATTTTTTTGGTACACCTAATGGGAACAATGGTCAAATTGAAGGTACAAACGAGCAAGCAGAAAACGTATTGTCTAATAACATCAATGACTTTGATATTAAGTTATACAAATGTAGAAAGTTGCAGCTTGAAGTTTCGTACTTGCAGGAGTGCATTGAGAAAAAAATTATACCGAAAGGACTGCGCCAGTGGTGCTATCCAGTGGGTTTGGTCGAAAATTCTGTGTTTCAATAGGGAATTAATTGAATTGTTTGACCGGCAAGGACTCTAATTTTTACAGTCTCTCATCAGTTTTTATAACACAGATATTAGTATTTTAAAAGCTGAACTAGAGATTTTGGAGCATGCCATCAAAATCCATAGCGACTTTCCTAGATATAAATACGAATATTGTAGAATTTTCTCAAGTATAGAGGCATCAATGGACAAACTGCTCATTACTAAAAAGAGAAAAATAGCTAGGGACTTGAATGACTATTCTAACAATAGAGCTTATCCTAAGCCTCCGCTTAATGTATCTAACGTTTCTATGGGAAATTTAGGGATTTACAACACTGACAATGGGGTAGGAGAAACCCAAGATCCTTCTTCTAGTACCCCTTCTAATGAAAATGGGGAAGTGCAGCCTTTAAGGCGAAGTGAGAGGCTTAACAACAATAACAACAACAGTAGAGAAAATAACGCTGTTGGTAATAATAACCAAAATAGGCGTTTTAACAACAATACCAACAGGATCGATGGATCTAAACAGCAGGGTTTTCAGCCAAATTCCAACGTTCAACAAAACAATCGGCAACTCAACAGGAATCAAACCCAAACAAGGAGCAGAAGGAGACAGAGGAGGAGATAGTCCCCGGCGGCGCTGTTGGCTCTAAACCCCGTATACATACAAGTTTGGAGGGTGATTTCAAGATCTACAATTATACCATCTTGGATGTCCACCAAGAGATGGTGGACTTTCTATCAAAGGGACTAACTTTTGTCCCCGGGCAGAACATGGACATAGCCAAAACTGTCATTGACTTGAAACTCTTTGTTCATAAGCTAAATCTTAATTTGCTTTTGGGGGAGAGTTTTAGTATGGTCAATTCTATTAGAGTTTCGAGTTTATTCAATCCACCTTTACACCCAAGTCTGAGTGTCTTTGAGAAAATGTGTGAAATGGAACTTAGGGCTATTAATGATAAGAAGAATTATCAGAAAAACGCTAAGAACAACATTAGTCCACTAGAATATGACTTTTTAAACTTGTTAAAAGATTGCAATATAAGGATCAAGAAGCCTGATAAGGGTGGGGGCTTGGTGTTTATGGACCATTGCATATACGTGGAAAGTATGGTTAAACATCTTAATACTGTTGCTTACACACAGGTTACCTTGAATGAAGTTAATTCAGCATATAAAAAGATCAGGTCCATGTTAGAAGATTTATTTTTAGAAGGCCTTACGGACATAGATTTGCATCAGTATTTATCCATGATAGCACCTAAAACACCAGCCCTGTTTGGCTCTCCCAAAATTCATAAAGCTATAAACGACCCCCCTTTTGGACCCATTGTTGACGGTCATGGGTCAATTACATATGGTTGTGCCAAGTATATAGACAGCGTGTTAAAACCATTAGTTGAAAGTGAGCCCCAAATTTGCAAAGATTCGTGGGGATTCCTGAAAAACATTAATGGCTTGAAATATCAGCAGATTGTGTGTTTTCTGACAATCGATATCAAGGATCTCTATACTGTCATCCCTCAAAGGATTGGTATAGAGTGGATTAGGGATTTCCTATCTACTAAGAATATAGGAGAAAACACCATTTATCTGATTGAAACGTTACTTGAGATAGTCCTGACTAACAACTTTATGACCTTTGAGGGGCAATTTTATTTACAGAAATCTGGTGTCGCCATGAGGTCTCCCCGTGGTGGCAGTTTTGCCAATGCTATCATGGCCCATTTGGAAAATAAGTCATTATTCACCAACACTTTGTTTCAAGATAATGTCTCCTGGTACACAAGGTACCAGGATGACATGTTTTGTATTTGGAAGGGGGATAAATCTTTAATACCAACTTTTATTAACAACATCACACAGACCACTAATTTTTTAGAGTTCACCTACGAAATAGGGGAGACTTCTATTAACTATCTTGATATCTTGTTAGTTAGCGATAGATTCAACTGTAGATATAAAAGTGTAATATACAGGAAACCGACCTATTCTAATGCATTTTTACACTTTTCTAGCAATCCCCCTTACCACCAGAAAAGGGCCGTTGTTAAAACCCAAATGGTAAGGGCTGCTAGAATGATTTCGGACGATTTAGACTTTGTGTCTGAATGTGAACAACTTCAAAGTATGTTTATGAATAGAGGTTATCCTGGTAATTTGGTCATTAATATTAAAAAGGAAGTGGTGTTGAAAAGAAGTGTGGGACACTTTAAACCTTTATTAACAGGACAAAGAGAAACCTATGTGGATAACTTACTTGATCAAGAGAACCCACTTGACCAAGAAGTGCCTCTTAACAGTCATAATTCTACAGTTTATCAGACTAGTTTCCTATGCACATTTTCTCTAGACTATCATCTCATTAGGGACATCCTTAATAAAAAATGGAATATTATTAATGGAGATGAAATGTTGTTCAAGTCCTTAGGAGCGAGGCCCAATATAACCTATAGGAGAGGCCGAAATTTAAAGGCCCTTTTAGAGAAGAAGAAAAAGCCACAGTCTAACAGGCCCAATGGAATGTTCAAATGTGGGGCTTGTTCTCAATGTAAACATATTATGGTCAGTAATCAACTTTGCATTAATGACAAAACATACAAAATAAATTTTGGATACAATTGTGACACTAAAAGTGTCACTTATGTAGCTTTATGTGGCCAATGTAATGGTTATTACATTGGCAAAACTGAAAGGAAAATAAAACAGCGAATATACGAACACCATTATGCCATTGGTAAAAAAGACATTAATAATGCACTGGCTAAGCACTGTTTAGAACACCCTGGCCATAGTTTTAAATTTGCCATTTTACAACATAGGCCCAATGACATTAGAGGGGGACCTTGGCAAATCTTTTAGAGATAGATGAATTGATGTGGCAAATTAGGACAAGGGCATACATCTTTCCAGGCTTGAATGAAAATATATCTATTAAATGTATTTTGAAGCTGCTAGCTTTGATAAGATGACTAGAATATATTTACATACACATTTCAATTTATATTTATATTAATTTTTTAGTATAAACAAGTATCTATTTAATTAAAGTTTATAGTTCATTAATTATTAGATTTAAGCGGTTATTAGGTAATACTACATATTTTTTGTTTAGTTTTAAATTAATACAACATATCTTAATTAAATGATTTATAGTATATGATGAACAGTACTATTTATTACTATTTACTTGTTTTATATTTTGGATAGAAAATTAATACATATATAAATGCATTTTTAGCTTGCAAACTCAGGTATATTAGACTGCTGCTCACTGAAATTGTTTGACATCTTAGATAGTGCATGCTGTCTTGGGGGTGAATGCACATTTGATGTTGTTTTTTGTATTTGAAATTTCAACATGTATTTTTAATAATATTTTTAAACTAATTATGTGTATTTGATTGTTATGTTTCTTGAGAAGTATGTATAATTTATAAATTTTTAAAAGGTAGAGGTGTTTTTACCGTTTGCTAATAGTTTTCAATAATTAGCTTGCTTAATGGTAATTTATTGATACGCTTAATTTGTGTATAAAAGGGATCTTAACTGATTTATTTATTTTTTGTCTGAGGAAGGTGAGGCAAGGTCCTTACCGAAAGTGCTTACATTAAACGTTTTTTGTTTATTTGCCGACTTTTATGGTGTTCCTTTCGCTTGTTTTAAACAGTTTGATTTTCATTTTTTAGTGTGTAGCATTTGAACATCACATGTCCAGATTAGTGAGGAAATCATTCTGTGTTGTGCAACTTATAAACAAAGGTAATGCATCTAGGAACAAGGATGTCATTGTTTCTCTGTATTTATCATTCATCAGACCTGTCATTAAATACAATACCACCTTTGATATGTACCTAACCATGCACATCCAATATTTGGAATGTACACTGTGTTTCCTCACTAAAAGAATACAGGGCATAAGTAACATGTCCTGTGCAGACCTCCTCAAAGCGCTATCCCTGTATTCTGTCTACTGGCTGTTAAAGGATGATCTATGCCTGGCATGTAAGGCATTGTCAGACCCCACCCTGGTGGACTTCCTGCATATCTGAAAAACAAACAGAACCAGAATTACCCTTTCTAAAAAAATAAACATTGTCTGTGAAATAAATAGGACCTGCTGAAGAGACAGGTATGTGTCCTAGAGACTACTGCTTTTCTGGAACAGGCTTGCCATTCATGTGAAGCAGAATTCCTCCTTAAACCAATTCAAGTGTAATTTGGACAACTGGATCATTAACAGGAATGTTTTTCCTGGTTTGGCACCTATATCTCTAATGGACATAGGCAGCCTATAAATGATTCATCTCCTAGGCTCCTGCTTGCAAATGCTTTATCTCCAAGCCCTGCTTATGCTTATCAAGGGTACCAGAACTTGTCCGTGATTTGGGGTGCATGGCTAGGTTTAAAAAGACCCTTGTGGTCATTAGCCTAATATACACCTATGAAATTATGAACCTATGTAGCCACTACCTCTCAAATATCCTCATCTGGCATAGCCCGCAAACACGCTGCTGTTTGTGTTAGGTCGCTTTTCATTATCATGCTGAAACAAGCTGCTCGTGTTCATGACATGGCTCTGTTATGATCTTTCCCAGACTGTGTAACAGCAGCAGCAGGTGATGGCAGTGAGTTTGATCAGGATGATGTGCAGGTTAGGCACAGCACACAGTAGCAATAGTTAAGAAGTGGTATGTAGTCAACAGCTGTAATACATTACATTCATAAAGTGATAGTGTATCACAGACTAAACATTATGCATGCTGTCTTATTATCAAGCTATGCTGATCAGGGACTAGACTGGTAACACTGTTCATCAGACACCACTCCAGTACAACACAGGATAGGTGGTGTTGTGTGTCACAGTCATCATCTTTTATGCAGATGACGGAGAACAGAATAACAAACAGAAGATGAAAAATGGGCCATGGCAGTCTAGATGTGGGGGCTACCAGGGGCAGGCATTGTTACCTCCTATGACAGAGTTGAGGTGCCACTGTATGATCTGGCTATAGATGCAGTGTGTTGGTGAGGGGTGACAAGGTTTCTGATCTTCTATGACAGGCAATGCTTGGAGCTGGATACAGATATTTGTGCATTGCTTCAGTCACGGGTGCCAGGGCTTCTGACATATCCTGTCAATGATTTTGTGCATGTACAAAAGCTATCCACATCTACCAGAGATACATACCCTACCCTGGCCATGGACAACCCTGGCAATATTTTTCTCACACAAGTGACAGTCCTATGCAGAGAGGTCCTAATTGCAGTGGTGTGAGCCACCAGAGCTCTCACTACACCCATCTTTCCCAGTGTCTATATTTCATATCAATATGGAGCTCTCTCAGTGGTGCAGGGCAGCATTCTCATAAATAAAACACTACATGCTGACCAGATTTAGTCCAGACTGTGTTACAGCAGAATGTGACTGGATTATATTCCTGCATTTTTCTTGATTTAGCCCCAGTGTTACCTGCAACTCAGGCCCAAATGAGAACTATGCCATCATTGTGTACCTCTGTATCGCTAACTTGTGATAGATATGTCCTCATCAGAAGTAGTGTGCACATGTTCTGATACAGGGGAAGCATGCATGAGACTATCGTGCACATGAAGTCCATCACCCACTGAAGATGCTGGACATATAGCCTTTATAGTCACAATGCCATTAATATTTCTGGTTGTATCTCTACTCTGTGTGGTGATTGTTTCACCATTTAGGAGTGAAAGATGTAGTGTCATTGTTTCCCTGAACTGGGACTTCTGACTATGTGTTTTTGAATCATCGCCAGATGGGGTCTATATTATATTCTCGAAAGCCGACAATATCAGAGCTGAAATTGTCAACACGAGAATAGCGAAAGCGCACATCGAACGTGTAAATGGAATTCTCCGTAAGGGGAGATTTCCATTTACTGCAATGTAGTGCGGTCTCAGAGTTGGTATATTTAAGTAGCAGGGGTGTGGGGGGCACAGGGGGGATTGCCCCCCCCTGCTTAAACCCATTAGGGTACTTTTCTCTGTTTTGTTGTTTTTATAAGTTCGATGTTTGAAGACATTGACCATATGGTGTCGACCATATGGTGTTCAATGTTTTCAACCATCGATCTTGTAATATAGATCCCACCAGATGCACATGCAGTGCTAACATCAGATTTTTGTTCAATCTCTGACATTTCTATATCGTATCTTTCCTCAGGGGGACATCTAAATGTAGAACATACTGAAAACTATAGTGAACTTGATGCTACATACTACTATGATGCCCACCTGGTATGCAGAGCAAGGGTGTTCCTGCAGCAAGTGACATTGTACCTAACCTTACCTTCAGTCATGACAGCACATTGGTGCATTCTTTAAATGCCTATGAAGACAAATGCTAATCATGCACACTAAATAACTACATTCAGTATATCTAAGAAAAGTATAGACAAGACTATTCTAGCCAGTACTAACCTGGTCTATCAGTCATAGAACTCTTGGGTGAACGAAGCATCTCCAGACCAGTGTACAGACCCCCGGCACAATAATGCGTGGTGTATCACCTTCAGACAGGGCCATGAGGATTTCTTCCATCTCAGTGAGTCATGTTGATCCTGGAGGGCTACCCCATATGATAGATCACTCAGTTTCACTCTGTTAAGCCTTATATTTGACCCATCCAATCATATCTGTAAGGTGCTAGTGACACACATCCATTTTCCTGTCTCCCATGGCATTGATTTTGTGCATAAAGGACTGCCGCACTTGGGTCAATAGCTTTTAGCTCTGATCCTCCCTTATATAACAGACATAAGTCATACTGCCTGAGGGCTTGCAGCAGGATATCATGTTCTACCACACTAAAATTGTACAGCCTCCTCTGGACAATGCTAAATCATTTGCAAATATAGGGAATGTGACAACAAATACTTATTGTGATTGTCAATGGTATGTGTACAGATAGTGTGAATGGTTTATAATCACATAGTCGATTGCACTGTGTGATTAATGTATGTGCATAAATCAGGTAGCAGAACCATTAGTGAGAGTACTATATTGTCAAACCTTACAGTATTGAACAGCTGCTATAGCAAGATTTGATAGTGTAGTGCAGATCGCACTATAGTGGGGATTGGTAAATTTACCCTTTCCTAAGTGTAGTGCGATCTCGGAGTTTGTATATATAAGTAGAGGGGGTGCAGGGGGGCTTCCCCCCTGCAAAACATGTTAAAATATGTTTAGCGGCTATGAGCATTTCAGTGAAGTTGAAATGTTCGACATTTGACTTCACTGAAATGCTCAGTTCGGCATTTACTGTGGTCGGTGTTGTGATTTCCGAACATTTTCTTCGGATATCTGTACTTTTGGCCACAGTAGTGTCGAACATGTGATAGTAAACCAGTGTGAACATGCTTGTTCCACACATGCACATATTCACTGTTTGCAAGCCCTAGCAGCTCTAGTATGTTATAACATTATAATTCATGATGGTGACTAGCCTTTAAAAAGGTCAGAGGAGATATGTTGTATGACAACATCACAGTATACAATCTCTGCATATGACTGACACGTGACTGGATGCGAATGCCAGAAATGTTAGAAAGGAAGAGGTTTTTAGGTCTGATTGTTGTCTGACTGAAATACTGCCAAAGGTACTTCTGCCCATATGGTAGCTACTGATGAATGTCTGTTTAATATAATTCATGGAGAGACCACATCCAGGAAATACATTTCAAATCCTGGATAGACCACATTCAGAAAGTTAACAGCTCATGTTACTCATTTAACAAAACTGCAGCTTTGGTTTTATTGAAAGAAAGTGTCTATTTTCATACCTACTTCCACTATTGCTAACACCTAGTATATACTACTAGTCATAACACTTTTCCATTAGCTACAACAAATTGTAGAGCAGACAAAGGTTTAGCCATCTATGACTCCTATGCAGTAGCTGTGCAGACAGCTTGGACATACCATTCTGTGATGCAGGAGGACACCTTGTTTGTACATGTAAGATACCTCAGCTTTGGCCGGCTAAGAACTTGCTGTCACAAAAAAAATCTTAGAGGTGTGCAACATGCGGTTTTTATTCTGTTTTGTCATTAAACCTAATGTTCTAAGAACTTGCTGTATTCAACTGGACGTATAGAGAATTTTAGTACTTATATCTGCTTTTTTTTTCAAATACTCCAGGTTGGTGGCAAAGCACGAAGCATCAGAGACTATCCATGCAACTAACACTAACAAAACTGGAACCCCACTGCCTTTCCGAGGAACACTGAAAAAAATGAAGTCTCTCCAAACATTACCACTCCCACAAGAGGGAAAAAAATACTGACATCCCGACCCCACCCCTGCCAGAAAACCACAGTGAAAAACTTCTCTAAAAAATTTCACACTCAAAAAAACTGTGAGGTGGATTTCAAAGCCCCCCCTGTGGAAAAATACGCCCAAAACACCGCAATCCTTTTAGGCTTTCTTTAGTTATGTAAAGGAACCTGGTAATTAGGTTCAGCGCAACTTCCCCCCCCCTCAAAAGGGCAGGGCAATAAATATCCAGCCAGGTAAGAGCCGCCTCTCCAAAGCCAGCCTACCTGGACCTCGTAAAAGCCCCGATACAGGAGCCATGTCAGACTCAAACCCAGTTACAGTGTGTCCCACAGGCTCAGTCCTCCTGGACCTCTCTTCGTATATATTATATTTCGGGAGGTAGGCCAACAAAAACAAAGTGCCCAAAGATCAGGGGGGTCATCGCGCCTCCTTTACTCATGATCGTAGGTTTTACCCTGGTGTATGAACCTATGAACCAAATAGAGCTGTATAGTCTAACCAAATCAGACAGACGAAACTAGTGAAACCATGAGTAACCAGACAGGTTGAGGAAAAGCAAAGTATTTAAATAGTTTTCCAAAACATTTTAATGTTATGATAAGAGCTTTCATCCAACCTTCTTCATATGAACTTCATCAGATAAAAACATTGTGTTAGAACATTGTTTAAAAACCCTGCATTCAAATAACATGATCTGTTAATCCATGACGTAAACACACTAAACCCTTCTACTGTAAAAATACACTGGATTTACTTTTTACTTAAAAAAAAATTAAAATTGTTTTAAAAATACACATCTAAATAAATTGTCATAGTGTATAGTCTGCCGAGTATAGCTTTGAATCTCAGGTTATTTAACATTGCTATGAACTACTAAGCATCATGAGATGTGAAGTACTGCACATGCCTGTCTCTAAGTAAGTCATGCTGACTTCCTCTCCTGAGTAACACAAGACCTGTGCTGCTCAGTAGTGTAGTGTAGTAGCAGATCTCAACACTCCTTAAATCACTTAAGTGCAGTTTTTCCAGTGAAAATAAGCTAAGTAATGAGTGACAATCTGTTAAATCAGTGCGATAATGCAAGTATTTATTATTGTTGTGTTTGTTATCTGTGTCAATAGAATTTTGTGTATTATCGTCATATTAAATGTAGTCTATGTATTGTATGCACAGTGAGTCTGAAGAAACATAATTTCGCTTGGTTTGCACTTGTGTCAATCGAAGTGATAATAAAGTTTACTTTGACTTTTGACTTTTCACAGCATTGTTGCATGCACAATTCCATATCTAGACCTCACAAAGACATTCAACACTATCTCACACTCAAGTATCCTAGACTGTCTTCCAGCTAAATGTAAATCTCTGTGTAACTTATTGACTACCACATTGTCGCAGAAATAGAGCCCAAGAAATTAAGTTGAGTCACTCAACTTCTTCTAAAAGACCTGTCACTAGCAGTGTAACCCTGATTTCAGTCTTTCGGTCACTCCACTTTCACATTTACTCTGTGGAGGTCAAATGAAATGTTAAGGGTTTATGGGTGACGTTTGTAGATGACTAAACTTGGTGCTATCATAGACTCCCCAGAAGACACCAAAATCCTCCAAGAGAATCTTTCCCAGACACAGAGCTGGTGTCAAAGCCATGTACTAAAACAAAATGCCAAGAAATGCATAATCATATCCTCAACAAGTATCATTTCTCTTTTAACTATCACATTGGCAACACATCTCTGAAAGTTGATCCCATGAGTGGAATCTGGGAAGCTAAGTTGACAATGAACTGTCCTTTGATCACCATGCAGCCACTACTTTAAAGGAAGTCTTTATTCATTGCACAGATTAAATCTAGTCATATAGCATCCAGGTCCATGGATGTAATCATTCCTCTTTACATGAGCACATCAGGCCAATCATTGGTGCAATGCCCAATTAGGCATGTATTTGCCCAAATACTTGCCATAGTGGGAGTGACAACAACACTTTCTCACCAAAAAAAAAAAAAAAACACTGGTCTAAATCACAAAAACTATGCAGACCATCTCAAAGTCTTGTCCTGCTTTTCAGTATTATATAGGCTACCAAGAGAAGTTTTCTGCTTCATGTATAGCACCTCAAGAGACCCTAGTCTATCAGACCTACTACACATTCCCAAGTCCAGTGGTAACTTGAGCAACTGCTCAAGGGGTCTCAGTCTCTTGCAGTATTATTTAGAACATGATGGAGGATGGGTATGTATCACAGAGAATACCTTTTCTGTGGAACTGTCTTTCATTCCACATAAAGTGAAGAATGTCTCTTACTCTATTTGAATATAATTTAGATGAATGAATGAGAAGCCATAATTTTGCCTCTGATTTAACACCCATGTCACTCATAGATGGGCAGTCAAGTAAGTGCCCCAGAATAGCCTTGTTCTGCCCACCCATGGGCTATTCATACACAAAATATAGGTGTTAAAAACTAACATGGGATGCTTGCAAATCAACTCAATCCCACTAAGTACTTATGAACCTATGAACCTATTAGTTGTCTAGTAGATAGAGTGCAGCTTATCTGTGATTATGCAGTGCAGATGTGTAACAAACTTTTACAAACCACAGACACACAGTCATTAAATACTATCACAATGTATACTTCATAGAACTAATTTGCAGTACATTTAACTCATCCATCAAGCTATATTAGAAAAAAGATGAGAAGTACCATTACCAAAAGCACATATTTTCCAATTTTAATTCATCCAAACTGTGTCTCCTTCATAAAATTCTATTTTTGAGGTAAGGCTATATACAAATTTTTGCTAGTAATACTGAATTGCTATGGCAACATACTCGATAAAAAATGTTGGCCATCTCTGAAAGATGTCCACTTTGCAATTACTCAAGGGACTTAAAAATATTAAGTGCCTAAAACTTGACATTTGGAAAACAAGCCTAACTATGAACTTAAGTTTGCAATGAATTCCAAAGACAAATTTAAGGACTTATTCAGCTATATTAGGAAGCTTAGAAATAACCATCAATTCTGCACTAAACTTCTAATGGTACCTGACCTGAAGAATATTGCTAATATTCTTGTTGACAAATTATATTCCAACTTTACACCACTCACCCTCTCACCCATTCTCCACATTTCCTTCCTCACACCCTCCCTTTTGAAATTACTTTGAACCAAGTCATTTTAGCACTTTCCAAAAACAAATGTAACTTATTAATATTGTCAATTTATTTTAAACATGAGCTAAAAAGTAGTTTGCCAGATGTGATAATGAAGGACCTCTGTCAAGGCATAACATAAATTATACATCTAACCAAGTGGATAACTGCAGTGATAATTTGATATGGCAGGAACTATATGGATTAACTCAGATGTTATTTGGTCATAAACATGTTCTGGATTTCAGAAGGCCTGAATACACCCCCCCCCCCCAGCCATAACAAGTCTGACACACAATTTTTATTTTAATCAGTTACTACACAGGTTACTCAAAAACAGTAACGGTATGTAAATATTTGCTTTGTATGAATTTAAGTAGCATTGGCAATGTTTTTTTTTGTTTTTCAAGCCATTCATACCTTTTCATAGGTCTATAAGGCATTTGTGTGTTTCTTTACATTTTTATTGGATATTCTCTACCTCTGTCATTTACCAGTGATGCAAACCCCCTAATACAAAGCAAATCAGTTTGCAGAAAACTGGCACATTACCCAATGAACTTTTGTCTTAACATCAGTATGTCTTGCTTTTTCTTTAATAAAATGTACAATCAAATATAATTGCAATGTATATCTGATGTACCATATTGTATCACACTCTGTCATTGATGCTACATTCAGATACTGAAGCTTGCGGACTCGGTTGTTTGAATGTTTGCTGTTCCTGTAAAAATGCAGATCTTTGCAGTATTTTGTGTCTTGTAAGGGAATTTAAAGTGTCTTGATGTACTTCTTATGCATATTTGTTTTAAAATCAGTTTAATTTCTTATTATATTCCCATTGCTGATACTGCAAGGGATCTGGAACATCAATGTTTTGGCATGTTTGTTGAAGTTTTAGTTCAACTACCTACTCACCTTTTCTTTACAATCACAACCACAACACTATGTCAAAGTAGGCATTGACAATAGTTTACATACATCATCAAAGCATTCTAGGTAATCTAAAAACAATGCATTTCTTTAGAAAAACATCTTCTCATGTTTAGGTTTCACTGATAACTTATCACATAGGTACATTCTCAATGTAGGGTACTCCATCTACAAGACATAGCTGATAACTTATCTTACTAGTATATAAGACTCTCCTGTTGCTGAAAGTAACATGGAACTATAGTAGGTTATATATTAAGATAATATCTTCAGTCTTTCATGATGTCATGGCATATATTTTTTCAACTTCAAAACAATTTTAAGGGGCAGTGCTTTTCAACAAAATTAAATGCAAAAATAACATGTTTTGCATCAGAAAGTAACATTTGTTGTTGCGTATGGAAAGGAAGTTCTGGGCATTTGCTATTTCCATTTACTATGGAAAGTACTGCACAACACTTTAAACAAGTATGTGCAATAACACCAATCGAGTTATGGGTAACAGGTAAACAGGATAGAACTGGAATAATGTATGTTATAAAGAAATCAATTGACATAGCAGTACTATAAAATCAGACTTCATTGTTCTTTACATTTTGTCATATACTTCGTCACATTCCTTGAGTTGTTATTTCATCCCTTTTGCAAAATTATTTTCTGTTCTTCCAGCTTCTTTTTTCTTGGATCGATTGTCAACTTTTTCAGTCATTTGAATTTGATATGTTAATTTGTATTGATCAGGCAGTCCCTATCCACAACAAATATAATGAGAAGTTTAAAAACAAAGCCCTCTGTTGGAGTACTCATATAACTAAGTCATATAACAAGAGAATGAAACTGCTTTTAATGATTATAAGATGTTTCATTCTGCCTACCTTAAGAGTACCGTTAAGCAACCTAGTAAAGAGCTTAAGGGAACCATTGGGAAGCTTAGACATGGGTATGAAATTAACATACCCACTAAACCAACCATAACTGCAATTTTCTTTCTTTAACTATGTCAGGAAGTAATGAATTAACACCCATCAGTGTCTGGAGCTAGCGTACAATAACACTACACTTTTTGAACCAAAAGAAATGGCTAGTATCTTAGCTAACAAATTTAGTGCAAATTTACTCTACCTACAGTCATAGCTATCCCACAGGTTCCACAATCCCAGCCACTCCCTTTAATTACTATGGAACAAGTTCTCTCACTCCTTTCAAAAACTTAAAATATGTAATCCATGAGCCCTGACAACTTACCAGGTTTCCTGATCATCAGTGCCAAATATGGCTTTTCTGAACCCTTACTTAACTTCTTTAATTTAAGCCTCTCCACTGGTTACATTCATGGAGCTTGGAAAACATCCATTGTAATGCCATTACACAAGAGTGGTCCACCCATGGACCCTGGTAATGATAGACCCTTAATCTCACTAGCCTCATGTGTAAAGATATGGAGTGCATTATTTTAGACTTCATTAATCTGGACATTGAAAATCCATTAACCCTGGGCCCTCATCAATATGGCTTTATCAAAGGAAGGCCTTGCCTCTTTAACCTCATTAATTTCTTTGAAAAAGTAACTGAAGCAGTGATAATGGTTAGGCAGTGCATACAGCATATCTAGACCTGGCCAAGGCATTTGACACTATTCCCCATGCAGGCATTATTGACAAATTTGTAAATTTGAATTTAAATCCTAATATTTGTGTGGTGGATAGCTAATTGGTTGTCTCATAGGACCCATGTGGTTAGAGTAGCAGGTGGCATTTCTGAAATGAAAAAAGGCAGGGCTCAGTTTTGAGCCCTCCTCTATTTGGCATATATTTCTCAGACCTTCAGGCTATGGATAACTTAGTTTGCAAATGACTATAAATTGGGTGTTATTATTCCATGTTCAGCTGACTCACAATTGCTCCAGTACAGCTTAGACCATGTTAACAATTGGTGCAAGGACAATGGTCTCAAATTTAATGTAAAAGAATATAGCATAGTTCATTTACATAAACAAAACAGTTTTGTTTACCATATAGGAGATGCACCCCTCCAATCAGACACTCTTGTAAGGGATCTTGGTGCTGTTGTTGATAATTAATCATCATTTGACCATCATGTCTCCACAGAAGTTCAGAAAGCTTTTTACCTGGCCCAGTAAATTTCCAAAGGCATCTCCACTAGGTCCAAACAAGTCTTAATTCCCCTTTACTCATATCTTTTCAGACTCATTATTGAATATAATACACCTTTTGGCATGTATTTATCTAAATGGCTCTTTATTGAAGTGTCAGCACTTGAAACGCCGAGTGCTAACAAGCCAAAAAAAAAAAAAGACTGAAAACACAGGAGAACAGCAAATCTTGAAAATCACTGTCCTCCTTAAAACTTCTTTTTGCACCTCCCTGTACCCCCAACCTTATATATACTAAATCTGAGATTGCCATATCTTGGAAAATGGAATAATATGAGAAATGGCATCTTGGACTTTATACAAGTCCATTCTTTCTGCCATTCTGTCTCCATATTTAGTGGGTCATGACATTTAGAATAATTATCTATCTAAACATATCACACAACTTGAGAGACCTCAGAGATTCATAACTAAAAGATCAGTCGTCTCAAAAGTCTTAGTTATCAGGAGAGACTGGCAGCCCTTTCGCTGTACTCAGTCTCTTACAGACGTCTCCATGGAGATCTATGTCTAGCCTTTGTGAGCCATGAAAGATCCAAGCCTATTTGATCTCCTATCCCTTTGAAGAACTAATGGTTCATCAAATACTCAGTTAAAGGAACTAAACCTTCATCAGCAGATAAATAAGACACTTTGCATGATAGATTCATATCCCAAAGTATCCCTCACCTCTGGAACAAACGTGTCCTACATGTCATGCAGAGTAACACCCTTGACACATTAAAAGTAAACCTGGATAGTTGGATGGGCCACCTAAAATTCTCTCCCAGTCTATCTTGTCTTGCCCTCCTTGAGGCTGGAGGGAAATTTTGAACAAGTTTTTTTGTCTAGACTTGAAATAGTCTGCAGACTGTTTGCCTAGTACTTACTTATAAAGCTATTAACCTATGTTTTTGTTGACATGTTTCTGTTTCTTTCTTTCTTATTAAATGGTGGGTAACATGGTACACTCTTTGAGTCATTTCTCATGGTCAGGTATGAGCCATAGAAAAAGAAAGAAGAAATGTGAGATATGAATTAGAAAACATCAGCATAACCACACAAGGACTCAAGAAAGCAGAAAGAACTGTGCTGTAGTGCACATGCATAATTATTCTTACTGCTTTCTTGAGTCCTTGTGTGGTTATGCTGATTTCTTAGGCTTTAAATACATAGTTATCATACAACAGTTATGTTACTATGTTGTTAAAGCCTAAGAAATGCACAAGCTGTAAACATGAGTAGTTCGGCCAAAATATGCCTTTCCACCCATTACATTCCTGGAGCCTGGAAAACAATTCCATTTTCTTTGAGTTCTAGAGAAAAAAACGGAAATAAAATGTAAAAAGCACAAGAAGAAGTGTCTATGAAGAATGAGAGAAGATAGTTATAAAGAATTAGTCAACAGAGGCTGGTGAAGTACAACAGCCTGATGAAAGTGCAAGCATATTGCCACAAAAATTTATTAAAAGTGACTAGCAAGTTACTTCAGGTTTCATGTGGCAAGCAATTAATCTTTATTTTTAATATTATTTTAACATAGCTTTGTAATTTTCAAAATATAATTCAGAAACATTTGTTGAGATTATAAATACCACTGAAATTATTTATTCGGTTTAAGTTTCACACTAGAAAACCAATGTATAATCATGACTTCATCAAAATACATATTTAACAAAAGTGATAATGGCACAGATTGAAGCCACAAGTATCTTGTAGTTAACATTAACACTCATTGCTGAATTACACAGATCACTACCACAGCAGGATGTTGTAACTTTTGTTGATATTCCCGAAACAGTTCCACTTTGTTGAAGTTCTACACAAGAAGAATCGCAGCCTTTCATAACAAGAGTGGAGCCATCTGAAAAATACAAAGAAAAAAGGCTAATAATACATCACGTTTGTACCCATCAAACACACAGAAAAAAATGATGCATTTTATAGCAAATTCACATATTCATGGCTGCTGTTTGTACACAAGGAAGAATGGCTTATCTTATATAAATCCCTTTCATAGACTAGTTTACTTGGATGATAGGTTACACTTCCTCCCCCAATAGTTTTTTTTCTTTTTCCTGTATTTTTGTGCATTTTTATATATTTTTGAAATTATCTCAAAAATCCCTAACTTTTGAAGAAGCAGGGACATTAATAATAAGATAATTTAATAAGTTATGTTTCAGTGCACACATTTCATTGAACCACAGCTCACTCAAGAGCTGGTTGTAATATACAGGAGAAAAGAAACTGCATAGACTGTGCTGGAAAACTAGACCATGTTCTTCCCTGTTTCCATGACTTGTGGGCACTAGGCTTATTTGAAATCAGGAGGACGTACAGTCCTCCACACAGTAGTGTGTGTTTTTATATATATA
Source organism: Protopterus annectens (assembly GCF_019279795.1). NCBI lineage: Eukaryota > Metazoa > Chordata > Ceratodontiformes > Protopteridae > Protopterus > Protopterus annectens. The sequence goes on from NC_056732.1 coordinate 1,294,581,301, forward strand.
TATATATATATATATATATATATATATATATATATATATATGTGTGTGTGTGTGTGTGTGTGTGTGTGTGTGTGTGTGTGTGTGTATGTATATATGTGTGTGTGTGTGTGTGTGTGTGTGTGTGTGTGTGTGTGTGTGTGTGTGTCTGATTCTGTTGTTGATTCCATTTCTTGTCTTCATCCCCTGTCTGTGTGTGTTTTGAGAGGGTCAAAACTCCATCTACAAATGCAGGCTGATGAATGAAATGTGAGTGTGTTTCCAGAAAATATATTTGCCAAAATGCGAATCACTGAATCGGTGCTTATTCTGTGCTCTTAGTCCATTGAGAAAGAAATTGAAACAAATATTTTACCACTTAATAAAATATGACATTTTGCCCATCTGACAGTACTAGCCAAAATTAATAGCAGTACACCCACATATTTCAAAATCATATATTTTGTGGCAGTGGCTAAATATAACAATATCTGTGTACAATGTGTAATCCTTTTCAACCACATTGTTTGTAGTATGGGTGTATTATTATTCCATTTAACACCAAATTCTTCAGATGTTTAAGGCCTGATGCAATTATCTAAGTACTGGCCAAGTTGTATGAGTTTAGATGTCAGGTTATAAGCTGGTTATAAGCTTCTGAGCTAGTACAAATTACTATATAATCATTTTACACCAAGCTTTGCAGCACCTGAATAAAACAGAAAAGGTAATATGTGCCACATGTAATGTCAACTATCTTCATATCACATCTACATGTAATGAATCTTCATAAAATTTTGAAAGTATCAGAGGATGGGCACAATATGCTTTCCATCCCTTATCAAATTTCTGCTAAACGTTTCAGAGATATATTGGGCATAATATTTATGGTTTTGGGATCTAAGTCATATCTAACCCTGATTTTCCAAATCAGAATCAGTTCCGTTGAAAAGATAGGTCACCTTTGAATTCTGCCAGTTGTTTCCATTTCAAGCCAGGCAGTTTCAAGATCAGTTACCAGCTTCAACCCATACTGCTGTGAACTTTGGATGCTTACAATCAAAGACTTTTTACAACAGACAATAGTAATTTGTGGTCTGTCCCTCGTATTCTTCAGTTCATGAGACATTGGCTGTGCTTTGGAAGAGAAGCAAGGGTTCTAAATACATTGTCATTACTGATAATTGCAAGCATGTGCAGAACATATTAAAACAATTCAAGAGTCCAGGAAGTATTTTTGTTCTCTTCAGCAGTTTATACAATTGCCTTTCCTCTTCATAGTTTACCACAGAGAGATATTTTCGTATCATATTTGTGAGATGTGTATTGTTAACAGTGTGAACATTTACAGAACTTACTAAAGCAACAGATTATTTGATTTTATTTTCTCATAACAAGAGAAGTGGATGACTGATATTGTTTGGCAGGTAATGGGTATGAAAAACGGAACAGAACTGGTATTTCTTTAAGACTTTGCTTGCATCAATATGAAAAAATCACATTGAGTGATGACAAATGGGCTTATACCAATGAAATGAGAACACTAAAATGTGTAAAAGGCCAGGACCGACCTATATAAATACTTACAGAGACTGTATAGTCAGTAGTGCAATAATCCATACTGTTTTTCCCAAAGAGACTCACTTTAAAATATTGAACATTGTTTCTCTAGGAATACAGAGTAAAAAGAAAAAATATAATTCTTGTCTGCAATCTTTTTAAAAATTATGTTCGTTGTTTTCCATTTAATTATAAAATACAAAGCAAAATGTTTCTGTTGCACTTGATAAAAATCATTTCTCCTCCTCTGTGTGAGATATAAGTAAAAATAAAAATAAAACTAGCAGTCCAGCCCTCAGTCTGGTAACCTCAAATGTTAATAAAATGGTAATAAAAAACACACTAGATTAGCACTTTTATCTTGAAACCCAAGACTTCGTCAGACTGAGGGCTGGGCTGCTATTTTTATTTTTATTTGTTTAAGATATTTTTTGAAGTTTTACTGAGATATAAGTAATACAGACTACAGATTCAATCCTGGAAACAAAAACATTAATATACACATGTGAAATGTTTTAAAGTGAGTGTGGGAAAAAAAACACTCATTACGGTAGTACTGACTGGACAGCTGTGTTGTGTAAGATAGAATTCATGCAGCCATCCATGCAGCCGCAAACAAGCACCACAGCCCTAGCAAGGAATAAAATAATAAAGATGGTTAGAATTTCAGTGATGCAAGACATGCCTTGTTATTAATATTAAGGCCGAAATATTCTTATCCCCCTTGCATTATTTTAAAGATTTATTAATTTGTATACCAGTTTGTTTTGATTCATCTGATTTGCTTATCAGTTTGTTTTGATGTTGCCATCTCTGTAGAAATATACTTGTAACTGAAGCAACATATTCTACATGGACAAGCATGCCAATTAACATAAAAATAACATAAAAATAAACATTTTTTGCTGGGGCAGCAGTCTCAGTCTATGCAGACTTACCTAAAAAAGTCATGATTTACATGAAAGAATTTACTTTACTCAGAAATATTCTTTGCTTAAAGAATGTCAAATCATTTGCAATAATTTTTATGATGGTATGGAATGGCTTAACCTTATCATTTCATGTACTAACAAGCAGTAAATTGGAACTTACAAATATAGGCACCATTAGCAGCACCTGAAAGAGTTTCAGATGATGACTATAATGCAGCTATTAGCTTTAGTAAAGTGTTAAACATCTCACCTTATTATTTATTCAACACAAATAACACTTTATTTTGCATGGATGCTGTTGGACAGACCTTTTCTGGGTGTCTGCTCACGCAAACTGGCCAGTGTAGATTGACCATTCAACATGATGGAGAGGTTCTCTGACCCTGAGTCATAGTAAAGCTATATAAAGAATTACCTTATTAATGGCTCATTGCCACCTCTCTGAATAAAGCACTGCCTGACCTGAACACACTAGCATTCTCTCTACCAACCCATGCAGTGTGGTAACTTTGGCACCTCTTAATATGCATACACACACACACACACACACACACACACACACACACACACACACACACACACACACAGCCACACACACACACACACACACACACACACACACACACACACACACACACACACACACACACACACACACACACACACACACACACACACACACACACACACACACACACAGAAAACCAATTATGAGACCTATGCACCTGCCTTTAGTCTCTGTATGAGCTGCAACTACTCACAAAGAAGTATATTTATGTTGGATCCATGTCAGATCCACGAAAACACACATAACCGACGACCAGATCACCAAGACGAGATTGCTGACACAACACATCCCAACAATGGTAAGTATATGTATTACAGAATGGAATGTATTCCTGTGCCTGCAATACAGTTAAAAAACAAAATTAAACATGTGTATAGCATGGGGGCAAGCCCCCCTGCACTCACTATGTGGGGGGCTGCACCCCCCACACTCCCCCTACATAAATATACCAACTCCAAGATTGCACCACATTGCGGAAATGCGAATACATCCCATTTCCCACTACTCACCATTGTCGGGGATGTGTTGTGTTGGTGATCTCATCTCGGTGATCCAGTCGTCAGTTAAGTGTGTTGTCATGGAACTGATAGGTTCCCATTTATGTTTTCCTTCTACAGAAAAATTAACTCTACCAAGTTAATCCCGAATTACCAACATTTCTTCGGGACAGCACATGGCTAATTAATATTAGCTGCTCCTCTGGGCTGCCGCCTTAGCATGCAGCTTCCCTAGCAAGACTGCTCTCCATGCAACAGTCCCTGCTAATGAAAAGCCATAGTGGGAAAGCAATCTCTGACTCAGAAAGGCTTACCAGCATGCAGAAATGTTCTTGTTTGAAGTTTCTGCATTGCAGTAGGTTTTTCAGAATCTTGGCTCTTGCCTGTGTTAGGCCCCTAGTTGTACTTACAGTTTCATTTCATTTTTTATTTGGTTTGAAAAGGACACATGAGTCACTGAATTTTTAAGTATATTTAAGCATATTTAATGAAGATTTTAATGGCATCAAACACTTGAAAATTAAAAGTAAAATAAAATAAAGGCACCAAGTATCAAGGCTGAGAGATAAAAACACAACTTTTAATAAAAAAACACAGAAAGCGCTTTGCTTCATCAGACTGAGGAATCTTCCATGTCATCACATCAATTTATGGCAATAAGAAACCAGTCAACAGTCCTTTAGACCATTTAAAGTGGCCAACAACAGAAAAATAAAAATCATACATTATATATAAGTAACATATATTAATATATATTAATGTCATAAAAATACACATACAAAATATAAAAATCACTATATATATATATATATATATATATATATATATATATATATATATATATATATATATATACACACACTCACTTATAAAATAGAGTAAAATAGAACTCAATGCTTTAGAGGGCATCCCTTAAGAAAAGGTTTAAGCGAGGTAGCACCATTAAGCCCTGGTGGTTTATCTGCATGAAAATACAGTATCCATTTTCTCTTCTGGAAAAAGGACTATATATTATCTGCTAATGAATTTTCTGAACATGTTTTATGGTATGTATGATTTGTGGATGATATGTTCCTTCTATGGGGTGGTACACTGGATAAGTTAGAAAGTTTTATTATGTATCTGGGAAATTCTACTGATTTTCTAAGATTCACATATAAGTATTCTTTACATCAAATTGACTTCTTAGATGTTACTGTTAATAAGGTTGAATGCCAGAAGGTGAAGACAAGTCTATATAGAAAATCTGTTTGTAGGAACAATTTGCTACATAGGGAGAGTATGCACCCTAGACACACTCCACGGAATGTAATGAAGGGACATTTGTTTAGTATTATGCGGCTATACAATGATGTTCAACAGTTGCAAATAGCCTTAAATGAATTGAAATCTGATTTTCTGACTATAGGGTATAAAGAACAGGAGATTGACTCCTGTATTGATATAGCATGGAATGAGAGGTAGAATAAATACACACCTTTTTTAGTGAGCGGGCAGTTGAAATAGAACAGGCTTTAGCCAATACCCTCCAGAGAAAAATGTTCTCTAGGTTTCCTATTTCTTTTTCTAGTAATATTGATTCCCTTTGTGATATCATCAAAAAAGAATTGGAATATTCTGAATATGGTAGATGAGTTAAAAGGCATCATAGACACATTCCCACACTTCACTTTAAGAACAACAGGTCACTAAAAAGACATTATGTTATAATGTACATAAACATACAGAAAGATTGCCTTCAAATAGGCTGGGTACTTATATACGTAGGAACTGTTTAGCATGTAAATACATTCATGCTGGGGCTTTTTATAGACACCTCTCTGTGAATTTTAAAATAGAATTGAATTTTTATGCTAACTGTAAGACTAGCAACCTAGTGTACTTCTGTTTTTGTACCATCTGTAGCATGTTTTATACTGGTAAAATGAATCGGTCCTTTGAGGACAGAATATTGGAACATTACAGGGACATAAGGAATTGTAATAAAAACAATGCATTAGCACAACATGTTCTTTGTTATGGTACTGAGCACAGTTTTAAATTCATGGTTTTATAATTAATCAATATGGGTGTTAGAGGGGGTAACATTAGGAATCTAACTGAAATTGCTGAACAGAAATGGATACTGTATTTTCATGCAAATAAACCACTGGGGCTTAATGGTGCTACCTCACTTAAACCCTTTCTTAAGGGACGCCCTCTAAAGCACTGAGTTCTATTTTACTCTATTTTATAAGAGAGTGTATATATATATATATATATATATATATATATATATATATATATATATATATATATATATATATATATATATATATATATATGTATACATAGTGATTTTTATATTTTTGTATGTGTATTTTTATGACATTAATATATATTAATATATGTTACATATATAATTTATGATTTTTTTTTTGTTGTTGGCCACTTTAAATGGTCTAAAAAACTGTTGATTGGCTTCTTGTTGCTATAAATTTATGTGACGACATGGTAATTAATTCAGTCTGATGAAGCGATTTGAGATATCGTGAAAGCGCTTACTGAGTTTTTTTGTATTAAAGTTGTGTTTTTATCTCTCAGCCGTTATATTTGGTGCCTTTATTTTATTTTACTTTTTGTCTTGGTTATTGGCACCAAGTAATACTCATTGGTCCTGTTTTTGCTTTATTTTTGACATCTGAAAATTAAATTGTTTCATCTGAGGAACAGTAAAGAATATCTGTTCTCTTTACAGGAAGTGCATATATTACAGGAGCAGATGAAAACAAAGGCCTTGGATTTCTAAAGTTTATTTAAACTCTTTTACTTCTGAATTACAAGAAATATCTTTATTAAATTATCATGTGTGACACAGACAATCTTATATTTATATAAATGAAAATAAATCATAGCAGCACAATCACAGCTGCAAACATTAGACCTTACAAAATGTGACAACAGGACTGTAGCTGCAAACATTATACTTCACTTTTAATATATCCAGTCATTGTCAGTCAACCATTGCATAGCTCATTCAGATCCTGCCTTCTTTTAAACATTGTTCTTTCTCTGCATGTAGTGGTCCCACATTTCCCAGTTTTTATTGTGTAATTTACTCCTACCCTTTTCTAAAGATCCTAGTTCCATTTATTTTATATCTGTTACCATCTTTGTTACTTCTAGTAAAGTTGGTTTAGACTTTGATTTCCATTTTCTAGTTATTGCTTTTTTGGCCGCCATCATTATTAGACTCAGCAAGGCCTTACTATGTCTAGACAATTCCAACTCTGTATCATAGCTCAAAAAAACAATTCCCTAGTCACTGTAATTTGCTCACCCAGCATCTCCAACAGAGCAGTATGCACAGAATCTTTAAAGTCAGCCAACTCATTACATTCCCAGAAAATATGTTCCCAGTTACCTCTTTCGTCCCCATCTCATTTCCAACATTTGCTGTCTACCTGAGGAAAGATTCTTTGGAGCCTGCTTGGGGTATAAAAATATATATGTAAACACTTCCAGGCAAAGATCCTAAATAATCTAGATTTTGTTGCATATTTGGGAGACATACATATATTCCTCTCTTGTTTCTTTGTGAATTACTTATCCAGTCTGTTTCCCCAATTCTTCCTAAACTCTTCTGACTGATTCTTATAGTTATCATGCAGTATTTTATATGCTCTACTAATTATTCCTTTCTTAGCTGCCACTTCTGTTCTAGATTATATTAAGAACTCTATCAGTGCTGGTCATTCATTTAGGACTCCCCTGTTTCTTTCTGTTTGCCTGTACTCAGATATCAATCCTTGATATGGAAGACAATCTCTCACCCGCAGTCCAAATAATTTCTTAGCATCTTCCCATTCTATTACCTTTCCCTGTCTAGTTATTTGCTCCCAATACCTTGGCGCCTTTGCCAGTTTTCTCCAATATACTTCTGCCCCCCTTGCCTATTGTGTGCATCCCTAATCGCAGTTACCCCTATCAGCAGAATCTCCATTCCCATATTGGATTAGTTCTTAGAATACCTTCTGCTACTTTATGAATATAATATTCTGTATGATTATTGTTGTTTTCCTTAAAGATTTGCATCCAAAATCCCAGTCTCTCCCTGTTTCTTGAACCCTCACTGTTTCTTCATCATCTATTTCCATTTTGAGTTACAGTTTTCTGCTTGTGCTATGTATAGGAGACATAGATATGCTGCTCTGAAATACCCCTTCATATTGGGTAATCCCAATCTACCATGTTCTATTGGAAGAATAAGCTTATCCCACTTGACTCTCGACATTTTCCCCTCCCAGATAGCTTATTTAAACTCTTGAATGTTTGACTTCAGCTAGAGTGACTGTTATAAGAAGAAAATTTACATTGAAAGCATATTTGGAAAAAGGCAAGGTAGTGCTTATATGTTTTAAATGTTATAAGAACTTACATAGTTAGGGTTCATTTACACTACTTTTAAAATTATAGAGAATTTCTTGAAGATATTGAAAGCAGTCATTATTATGTGCCTCAGTTATTTTAGTGGAGTAGTGAACTGCAATTCTGAATTTGAAACTAGATAAGAAAGTTTATGAAATGGACATGTCCAGGTTTAGATGGGCTCCCATTAAAGTTTTCTTTTTTTAGCATATCTATAATCCATTGAATCCTTTATTAATACAATTAACTCATTTTTACCCACAGTACCAACTGTCTCATTTGATGCATGTGACTTGCTTAATTTTACATTAAAGGAAGGAAAGAAGGGTTGATGATATGATTGATTACAGATTCATTTAAATTCTAAATCATGATTATGAAGTAACAAAGGCTAATTGATATAAAAATAACAAATTACAGGATATAGTCTTCCCAGTGCAGTTCAGATTTGTCCCCTCCTCCCATCCCCTTATTTTATTTCTGGTGAATTGCCAGGTGGTGGATATATATACTCTTTTGTATATAGTTACTTATGTTATATGCTGGAATTTTTCATTTACTAGCATTTTTCTTTCAGGACACTAGCCTCTATTCTTGAGGCAAAAAAGGCTCTGAAGATTTTTGGCACAGTCACTACTGCTTTTATGCAGCCCTGCTCAAGCCCCATAGTAGTTAGGCATGTGGAACCCCACAGTAGTTATTAGGGCATGTGGAACCCCACAGTTGGTAGGGCATGTGGAAGATACCCTGAAACTTAGACAGCTGGCTGTGGTCATATTCTTGGCAGGATATAACTTAAATATCTTAGGCTACTGCAATGATAGGTTTACTTAAACTGTACTTTGCACTGCATTCAGTCCATACTATTTAAGACTGCCCTTTAAAACACAATAAACATAGGCAATTGCAACAACTCTGTATTGACCTAAACATTACACTGCATTTGCTGATTTTTTTATCCATATGAACTGCGCAATTAATTTTGTTGATATTACTTTGTTGCACTATATACACTACAATAAATCAAACTAATGTACAATTAGAATGTCTGTATCTGACACCAAAAACACATAACAAGTCACACATACAACCAAGGAAAAAAATGCAAGACTGCACAGTAAACTTTATAAACTTCTCTTGATTGTTCTACTATGTTTTGCAATACTTCATACGATACAGAATTGGTAACTTACAATCAGCAATACTTTATTAAAAACTGCCAAAGCAACAGACAGAATACATCTTCTCACTATAAGCAATCCAATAAAACCTACCTATGAGTCATAGTTCTCAACTAAATCCACCAAGTAAGTAACAACTTCAGACAAAACTTTAAGGCTACAGTTAATACAGGACCAGCAATGACAAATGAAGAAGCACTTAAAAGCTCACTTATCCTGCAAATTATGCAACCTAACTGAAAGGAATTTAAAAATATACTACCTCTTCTCTAGCTTTATCGCTACACAATTAAAGTATTAAAATCAGGTGATGTAAATATGAATTGTGGTTTCCTTTCTCTCTCTATTAATGAATTCAGACTGTGACTACATCAAGCTATTAAAGGGTTAGAATTATTCCACATTAGCACTGCTAGTATGAATAAATGTGATGACCAAGAAGCATGGATCATAAATGTTGTTCCTAATATTGGAGTCAGAGATACAAGGGAAAACCAAATAGCTGTCCTTCATCATTTATTAAGAACAGCTATAATTTGTCCAAAAATAACAGACTTGGGGAACATTGGTGGAGATATACTTCTTTTCATTAAAAATTACCTTAGACTACTAGTCCAAACCAATACCCAGATTATATCAAAACATAATAATCATCCAAACTGGCTAATACTCTACTTTCTCATTGGCAAGCAGACAAATTTGAGTACTGCAGTTATGCAGACTTTCCCTCCAACTAATATAAAAATCTATGAATAGAACATTCAAGACATAAATGAAATAAATCAAAAAAATAATATGATTATTACCTGTGACTTTAGAATTAAATTTCTCAGACCAAGCAGTTACCAGCTAAGAAGGATTCTGTCACTCAATAACCAAATACATTTCTATATCAACATCAAATACTAGACTTAATATAATCATTGGAACAGAAAAACAGCTCAATTGAAGAAAAACAATTAACTAACTACTATCTCCAAGTGAGAAACAAAATGTTAATAGATGTATTGCAAATATATATAATGAAAGACCATAAGCTCTTTCGTCTTTCACCAAAGACTTCATCAGATAAAATCTTTATTGCAATTTTTTTTATACTAGTAGTAGATACATATATCTTTTATCTTTTTTAGTAGAAGACATACAATTAGTAGTTGTTCTAATATAAGGACAGGCAGTATTACACTTTAGATGGCAGCCACAATAAGTATTCTACAGCAATGAAAATTGGTTTCTGCTGTGCCAATTCTCTAAGTGATCGTTACCTCAATTTCTGTGTTTAAAAAATATCACCTGCCATTATTACAAAAAGAGTCATATCAGAGTATAAAAGCTATCAAATCACCACTGAAATCAATTCAGTGGACCTTTTTATACCAACAAACATACACATATAAGACTCTTGAAATAGTCATTACAATAATAAACAAAATTATAATGGACATTGTGAAGATTGGGGGAAGATGGGCGAAGGCTGCCAGCCTAGTCAAATATAATTTGATACATAATTCTATCATTTGTAAATATACATGTAAAATACATGCTTGTGTTCTTAAATGAAAGAAAACACTGTAAAATGTGAACTTCAAGATTGTAGCAACATTGCCATCTGCTGTAAGGAAGACTAAGCCAAGCATTTTATCTGTTCTTTTGAAGTTAAAATTATGTCTTGTATACCCTTTTGATCTAAATAGGGGTGCCGAAGAGGCTAACTGAACACATTCTTTCTATTGTCTTAACTTAAGGAATAATTACTAGAGTGTACATGTAAAATGTCTTTTATTGTTGTAGTTTCCTGAGCAGGTGTTAGATTGTTAAATAATGTAGCCTTTTGGCCTGAGAACTCCAGACTGTCAAAATGATGTAATTTGTATACTGGGAAAACTTAAGTGTCAAAATGATGTAATCTGGGAGGGCCCAGCAGAAATGTGTTAGTGATTTTAAAAACTATGGTTGAGAGAGAGAGACTAAGCATTTTGATCTTGATATCAAACTCTCAGCACTGCCTTATGCGCTCTTTACGTAAGTAGTATCTTAGAAGTATGTTTTCTTGTAGTAATAGCTACAAACTTAGAAGAAAGTTAGACTAAGTGTTTTTCTGTTATAACAGAACTTTCCTACTCTATTGTTTTAAGTTTCTGTGTGATCACTGAATTCTTAGCTATCACTGTGGTGTAGTAGTATTGTCTTGTGTTTTTAATTATTTATTATTAAATATTTTAAAAAGCTTTTACCTGTGGTTGGTTTGTATAGAGAGAAGTAAGCTCTAGAGTACATTGCATATTTATAGAGTTTATTGTACAAGGCCACTCTAATACGCCTTAGACTGATTAGTCACATTACCAATTGGATAATAATATTGCACAGTAATAATTGGACACCCTTTTAAGGGCCTTTGTATAGCTGATAAGTATTAACTGGTGGTGGCAGAAATTACTACTGTATAGTCTGGGTAAAGGGGCACAGCTGGAGAATCTATGTCAGCCTTTCCCAGGAGTGTCTGTGAAGTTGTATAAATACTTATCTCAAAGTGTGCGTGGTGTGTCAGCTACCTGTGCAGGGACACGAAGCACTGGTGGGACAGAGAGGGTAGTAGAGGTTAGCTTGCCAACTAGGCTGAGATCTGGACCCTATAGCTGTGCCAGTGGGGAGTCTTATTGGGGAACTGGGGAGCAAGGGAGCAACCAGCCCCAGACTGAATGTGATCTCTGTGTGCACTTAAGGGAAATTGTACTTTACTGTGTATATTTGTTATCCTTTCCTCTTATATGAGATGCCCTCCCTGGTGTTAGTGGTGAGGATTGAGGCTCTTTGATTGCTCGGCCAGGGCACAGCCATCATAGGCATCAACACCCTTCTTTCCATTTGTAAATTGGTTTGAAGTGTCACCTCAACAATGACTATCACATAGAGCTCAAAAATGTATATTAGACAAATATTTCAACCATGATAATTAAAGGAAAAGACTATCCCTGAGTAAACCATCATGACCATAACACAGTTTCACATAAAAAAGAGAGTGAGAGAGATAGAGAGAGAGAGAGAGAGTGAAACAAGTATAAGCAAAAGTCAAAAGGCAAGCATCCATGCACTGTTATCATATCAAGTAAGATTGCTCTGGGAAGTCATTAGAGATCTAATTAATATTGGGTTAAACCTTTCCACCACTTCAAGCAATTTCACTGACTCTAAAAATATAAAAACTCACTGAACATGTAATCACAGTAAGTGATGTAACAATTGTCCAACCTAGTATAATGTACAAGCCCCAACTACATGATTATTACCACACCTTCTAAGTTAAGTCTATCTCCTCTGAAGCAAAACAGAAGCATTTAGAAAATCTTCTGAAAGAGAACAACCCCATTCCTTATGCTGTTTGTGCCACCTTTCCTCAAATGGCTGCAACTACTATCTTTACCTACTCAGCATTTTCTTGATCACCAATACACTACTCAACCAATTTAATATGCTTCTTTAATACCATCCTCTAAAACTAATTTATGAGTAATATCCCCAGGATTACAGGCTGGTAATCATATGAAATATCAGGGCACACTACAGCAAGTCCCAAAACACAGGGACTGAATGGCTGAAAAATTGACGTACACACACCAAGTCCAATATGGCCATTTCCCAGAATATTCCCTTTTCTCAGAGGTATGGTGATTTTGGAACTAGTATATATAAGTTCAAGAGGTATAGAGGGCTTGGCATCTACTTTGAGGGGTGCATGGGTGCTTTCCCCCAGCAAAAAAGAACTTTAAAGGACAATAGGGATCTTTGAGATTCACTGTTTTTTGAGTTTACAGTCTTTTCTTGGCTTGCCAACACTCAGCATTTTGCATGCCAACAATTTAATAGGGAGCCCTACAAGCCTATCAGTGACATTTGTCCCACAACAACACCATGTTTTTCAAATAATGGAACATGTCAGTACTTAAGACCTACTGCGCAACTCCCTGCATATTTATTTTTATTTCTATCAATTTTGTTATTTATTTATTAATCCTTTTGTTGGCCATTAGTCCTACTATGCTAGTGGTCTCTTTTTTTATACTACTAAGAGAAATTTGACCAGGGCATAGTTTCTGTGTGGAGCTCAGTAATCTTACTGCTATGTGTACTATGATAGAAATGGGAAATGTAGGAGCAAACATGTATGTGGACCTTAGGGGAACATCTGAGTGTGTAGACCATCACCTTTTACTACAGAAGCTGCAGATGATTACATTTGGTGATATCACAATAAAATATTTAAATTTTGTACTAATACAACATTTAGTATACAATCAGGTATCAACTCCCTGAAGCAGAAACTTTCATGTGTTCACTCAACATTGTATTCGTTGCGATACTGTTGACATCTACGAAGTGACTGTGCAGTTCTCCCTATCTTCTATGAGGTCATAGGTGAAAAGCTAAATTAGGGCTGTGTCTAGGAATAACCTATACAGCACACCAGCTGCCACCTTATTAACTTCAAATATGTCCTTCCTATTGTCCTCTCCACCCTGTTACCTAACCACTTCTCCAGAAATCCTTAGAGTGGAGAACTGGTTAGGTACCAGGGAGGAGAGGATAACCATATCTTTATAAATCCATACAGTTTGCTACCTAGAGCCACCCCTTTCAACGTTGCATGAAGCTTACTGTGTGGCACCAAATCAGAGGACTTGGTGAAATCCATATAGACGCAACAGAACTGCAGTGTCCACCCACTTGGTTATCCATTGTAAGTATGTAACAGGATCTAACTGCCATGTCAGACTTTGCTTAGCAGCCCATTTTATCAAAGAAACCAATGTTAGTCTTGAATTTGGGTTTGCCTCCATCAGTATGTCCATCAATGAAATCATACTCACTGTAATGTAGTCCTCTAGGCTGCTTGCTGCTCCTAGCTCAGCCTTTGTAGACTGCCACATCAACTGCTCATATGCAGTGCTCAGCACAACTCCCTCAGTACCTGTTACACAGCTTTGTATCTGTAAAACCACTAAGAGTTTTTTTAATCCTCAGTGGTATCATTTCCAGTTGCTGCAACCTTCAGTCCTTTTTATTCTTTTTTTATTGCTTTTTTACCTTCTCACATACTATCTGTTCATCCATTATAATTTCCAACCATGTCCTCCTTTCCAAATTTATGCTCAACCCCCTACTTCTTCTGGTGAATATAAACATTGATTAAAATTTTTCACTTAATTGTTAGCCTCCATATTGTCTGTGCTTTCCCAGCTAATTCATCTGACTTTTATGAAATTTTTATATACAATTTAATTTCTTGACACGTTCACAGGGCAAGTAAATTTATGATGCAATAATTACAAACGTTATGTTGCATGTGAACTTCAACATAACATTTGACACAGAACCTCAAAGGAGATTAGTACAAAAAATCATAGAGTAAGGGTGAGAAAGGGCATGAGAAAGGTTCAGAAATGCCATAGTGACTTTTGATCAAAAGGTATTGGTGGTAGTGGGGTTTCAAGAATGGAAGACTAGCAAAGAGAGCGAGAAGAGGGGAGAGTTTCAAATATAAATGAGGATGTGCTATATCATAAGCAGGATCCTATGGTCTTGGAATATTATTGCCAGAGCAAATGAATTGTAAGCAATCTGAATAGTCCAAAACTCCTTGGGATAGAACAAATTAAGGAGTGGCAAAGGAGAGTCAGCTTAAGGAGCTAGCCAAAACACTTGAATAGTCTTGGTAAGTACCACACCTTCTATCATACATATATTTTATAGGTGTGTGTGTGTGTGTGTGTGTGTGTGTGTGTGTGTGTGTGTGTGTGTGTGTGTGTGTGTGTGTGTGTGTGTGTGTGTGTGTGTGTGTGTGTGTGTGTGTGTGTGTGTGTGTGTGTGTGTGTGTGTGTGTGTGTGTGTGTGTGTGTGTGTGTGTATATAATATATATATATATATATATATATATATATATATATATATATATATATATATATATATATATATATATATATATGGGTCTACTGCTTTTAGTCGAATTACATTTGGTCGAAAATGATTTCAGGCAGCCCACTTCACTGAAAGCACATTTGATTGAAAGCACATTTGGTCGAATTCCATTTGGTCGAAAATGGAATATAGCCCCTGCCCCACTGCAGTGCGACCCTGGAGTGAGAATATAAAGTTAGGGGGTGTGGGGGGCACAACCCCCCACATTGGGGGGTGCGGGGGCATAGCCCCCCCACATTTTGCAACTAGTTTATACTGATGTTATATGTTTCAATGTATTTTTAATGGATACACAAGTATATAATAGTGAATACACTGCAATTATGTAGGGGGGTTACACCCCCCAATGTAGGGGGCTGTGCCCCCCACACCCCCTAACTTTATATTCTCACTCCAGAGTGGCACTGCAGTGGGGCAGGGGCTATATTCCATTTTTGACCAAATGGGTTTTCAGTGAAATGCATTTTCGGTGAAGTGGGCTGCCTGAAATAATTTTCGACCAAATGTAATTCAACGAAAAGCAGTAGTTCCATATATATATATATATATATATATATATATATATATATATATATATATATATATATATATATATATATATATATATATATATGTTATAACCTAGAACCATATATATATATCTACATATATAGTACTAAAGGATGAAGATGCCCAATATTGACTGGAAAAATGATTACACCAAAATTTCGATAATGCTGATGTCAACAAGCTAGTACATATATGCCAGGAAACAGCCTCTGAGCTTGCCAAATTTAAAAAAAAGCATAATTTTTTGAAGGGGCAAGCACCCTACCCCCTGCTAATTATATATACTAGACTGGGTAAAGACATATTACCCAGCACTGGGAATTGTGTATTCTCAAACACCATTCAATCAGCTTCTTAGTCGATTGTATGTGGTCAGCTAAATAGTTGTTGACCAAACATGCACTCAAGTATGTGGTATGGTTATCCTGGGTCAAAGAAGGGGAACCTATATATATATATATATATATATATATATATATATATATATATATATATATATATATAGCGAGCTAGCTAGAGAAAGAGAAGGATAGAGTGAAAAAAACATGATTTTTGATAGGCAGATACATAGCACTGCGTAGCATTCTACCTCCTCCAAGGATTATACCACAGTATAAACAGAAGATAATTGACTTTAACAATTTACTTAGTTACTAGTTTTATTCTAAGGGGGTCCAATATTTATTTTTTATTTTACATTTGTTGACCGGGCTAGTCTAGCTGGATATATTTCCATTTTCAGTAGAGGCCCGGGGAGAAAAGCTCCACACAGATATACAAAGTATAAAATATTGTTACATGGTAAAAAAGGAATACAAAACAAAATAAAAATAAAAACAGGTAGATTTACATTCTTGAGATAAAAACACTTGAGAAAAGTTCCAATATATAGAGTAAAGTTTAAGAGAGCTAGATCAGAATATAATACAGTAAGAGTTATGTACCATAGATAAAAACACTTGTGAAACAGTACAGTGAGCAGAATATAGCTTAAGACAGCTCAAAACAGAATAGTAAGAGTTATATACAGTACATCATATGAGGTAGTAGTATTTAAAAGCTAAGATTATTAGAGTTTAAATAGGGTCAGTCTAATTTACAAGTCAAAAGCATGTAAAGGTTTGGAAGTATGGCAAGAAGAGGAAGAAAGAGGGGTGAAGAAGATGGTTAGTCAGGGTTACTACAAGGGCATAGCCAGTGCATTTGAAGGTATTTTCTAAGGTTTTGTTTAAAGAGTGGTAAGGATGTAGTTAGAGTTAGTTCAGTGGGTAGTAGGTTCCAGTGTTTTCCTGCTGTGTTGGTAAATAGAGAGTCACCAGCTGTATTATTAGACTTTGTTAAACTGGCAAGAGGTTTGCTAGAAGAACGTAGGGAGTTCAGATTATTATATGGGACTATAAGTTTTGAGAGTATAGGAGTATTATTGGGCTGGTAAAATAACTTGTGGGCAATTGTGAGTTGGGGGATAATCAGATGGTTTTGGAATTCGAGCCAATTTAGTTGTCTAAGATTAGTACAGTGATGGGTTCTGAAGGGATTGCCAGTAGCAAATCTGGCGATATTATTATAGGAGGTTGCTAATTTGTTAAGGTTGGTTTTCTTAAGGTTGGTAAATATAGGTGAAGCATACAGAAGGGTTGAGATTAGATGGGAGTGGGCAATTTTGGCTCTGGCTGCTGAGGTTAAAAAGGATTTTATTCTGTATAAGGAGCCTATTTTTCTGTTTACTGTTTTAATGGTGTTGTTTATATGGTAATCAAATGAGAGATTATTATCAATGGTTATACCTAGAAGTTTAGTGGTAGTATCAGGTCGAATAACAGTTCCATTATTTGATGAGATTGAAAAGTCTAATGGGGAAGACCTAGTGGTGGGTGTAAAGAGAAGGAGTTTTGTTTTTTTAGCATTGAGAAGGAGACAGCGTTTGGTAAACCATGTTTCTACAGTGTTGAAGACATCTTGAGTAAGAGAATATAGTTCAGATTGAGAGGTAGATGAGCATATTAGTGTGGAGTCATCCGCATATTGAATACAAGTGGCTTGTGGAATTGCTACATGGAGATCATTAATAAATAAGGAGAAGAGAAGTGGACCAAGAATAGATCCCTGAGGGACCCTGATGGTAACAGGTAGAAAGGATGAGACTTGATTTTCCCAGAGAACTGCTTGTTGTCTATTGCTGAGGTATGATCTGAACCACTTTAAGGCTAGAGAATCAAAGGAAAGAGATTCAAGAATATTGATTAAGAGGGTATGGTTAACCATGTCGAAAGCTTTAGAGAGGTCAATGAAAAGTGCAAATGAGAGGAGGTTTTTGTTACGATTTCTATTGATGGTATCTGTGAAGGATAGAAGGGCAGTAGTGGTACTATGTGATGGTCTAAAGCCATGTTGACAGTGTGCTATTAAGTTGTGTTGAGAGAGATGGCATAGATGTTGTTTGTGAATGCATTTTTCCATAATTTTTGCTAGGGGTGATAAGAGAGCAATTGGCCGATAGAATAATTGTTGGAGTTCCCACCTGTATGTAAGGGGATAATGTGGGAGATTTTCCAAATATTTGGGATGGTTCCTTCCTGGATTGTCCTATTTATAAGGATAGATATAGGATAAGCAATTTCCTTAGCTGCTTTTTGGAGAAATTGAGAAGGAAGTTGGTCAGCAGATGGAGTACATGGCTTAAGTTTTTGTATAAGTTTATAGATGAGAGAGGTAGAGATGGGTTGTAGTTGGAATTTTGAGAAAGAGTGTGGTAAGTTGATGGGAATGCTGGAGTTTAATGAGATAAGTTGAGTAGTTAGAGATTGTATAGTGTCAGTGAAGAAAGAGTTGAAGGTATTGGCAGTTTGATGGGGAGTATTTGGATCTGCATCAAGTGGGGTGGGTGTTCGGGAGTTACCTGGGGAAAGGATCTTATTTATTCAAGACCAGAACTGTTGGGGATTATTTTGATGAGTTTGCTGAAGTTTACAATAGTAATTTTTTTATCTGTAAATATAGCTTTTTTGTACTGTTTCTGAGCTGCCTATAATATAGGTGATCAGAGCTATTTCTATAGGTTCTCCATTTAGCCCAGACATTGTTCCTAAGTATAATTTGATTCCTAGTTTCATTAGAAAGCCATGGGGATGGGTTAGACTTCATTCTAATGGCACGTTTGGGAGCATGCTTATCCAGGATAGATAAGAATGCAGTGTTAAAATACTGTACTGCCTGTTCAAGTGGGAGGGATTTTAATGGTCTCCAGTTGCATGCTTTAAGCTCAGTTTGAAATAATTCTGCCTTAAAGTGTTTGATAGAGTGTGCTGTCCTAACGATAGGGAGGTTTGGGAAGTCTTTCTTTTCTCTAGTAATGTAGGTCAATGAATGATCACTTATATCATCGGGCAGGATTCCTGTTTTGTATGATAGTTTCACTTTGTTTATGAGAATCCAGTCTAAGGTACTCTCTTTCTTGTTAGGTTTGTTAATTCTGGTTGTAGAGGTTATAGTTTGGGTAAATCCATGGAGGTTAATATGAGAGGTAGGATTATTAGCACTAACACTTTTCCAATCCATATTAAAGTCACCTAGCATTATTGTTTCTTGGGGGTAAGTAGAAGACAGCCAGCTAAGAAATGCCTCAATTGTAGTGATATTATTTCCGGGTGGTATATAAATGCAGATAATGTATAAGGATTTGTTTATGTTGATTTGAAGCTTAGTAATGAGGATTTCTGCGTTACTATCCTGGGTAGGATTAGATGGGAGAGTAGAGATCTGCAGTCCATTTTTAAATAGAATTGCTACTCCACCTCCTTTACGTTTTGTTCGGTCTTGTCTCACTATGTTATAGCCTTGGGGAATAATTTCATTATCTTTAGTTTCTGGTTTCAACCAAGTCTCAGTGATGCAGAGGATATCAAAGGAGTGAATATTTAAGAGGGCATGAAGGTGAGCTACTTTATTACTGATGCTTTGGATATTAAGATGTCCTATTCGGAGGGAGCTATTGACATTAGGGTGAGTTGTTTGGATTGTAGGGTTGGTAGGGCCAGGGTTGGGGTGGATGTCACCATCTTTCAAGGTGGGATTATTTAGTTTAGTTCCTGAGCTGTATGTAAGGTAGGTTAATAGTTTTTGTTTTTTTATCAGAGGGTAGGTTGAGTTTGATGTGAGAGAGTCTATGGTATTTGGGTAGCAGGTAACTGGGACTGAAAGTTATGTTAAAATGCCGATCAAAGGATATGTGTGTGTAGATTGCAGTTTGTTTGTGGGAATGGTTGAGATGGAAATAGTGAAGTTTTTCAAGGGAGGTAAGAAGGTAGGTTGAGATGAGAGTAGTTGAGAGTATGACTGTAAGTGTTTGCTTGGTTAGATTAGGGAGAGGCATCTTGGAGAAGTTTGTAAAATAAAAGCTGAAGTGTAGGAATATAGAAGGAAGTGAGATGTGAAGAGGAGGAAGATAAAGGAGTACGGGAAGAGAGAAGAGAGGGATATTATATAGATGTGTCAAGAGTAATAGGATATGATAGGGGTACTCAAAGGAGTGGCTTCTTGAAATTAATTGTTAAGGAGGTAGGGGTGTGGCTAGAGTTAGTGGGGAGGGGTGACGTATGGGATAGGTTGGAATTGAGAGAGGGTGTGGTAAGGGAGGTATAAGTGTAGGACCACTGGGGGCGGGTGGGAATTGGGGACAGGGTAGGGGAGCGGAGTGAGCCCGTAGGGCGAACGGAGCGGGTTACAGCTGAGAGAGTCTGGGAGGCAATCAGTTATGCAGAGAGACTGAGTTCTACAGGCACAGGAAAGGTAAGCGACAATATATAGTTACTAAGTAGCAGAGAATACAAGGTGAACAAAGGTATAGCTGTCCTTGGGAGACAGTAAAGTGAAACAGTTTTGTACAGAGAGAGAGGTATTTAGAGAAATTACCACAGGCAGAAAAGGAGGCTAATACAGAGAGGAATAATTGAGGGGCCAGTACCAGAAGTAGTGATAGTCAGAGGAAGTGATAGTCACAGGTATCTATTTAGTAAAGCTCCCAGATTTACTTAGGATAATACCTTTCAAGCAGTAATGGGATGGGGGGGTAAGTATGTGAATAGAGAGAACAAGCACAGATAACAGGGTCTGGCTGGTCTACAGGGCTAGTTGGGTTCTACAACCATTGAGAGAAGGTATCCAAAGCCTGCACTCCACTACCCTCTAGTGGACAATGCAGGGCAAGCACTAACTCCACTAAGATAGTAGGAGAAGGGGGGATAAGTTGATAGAGAGATGGTAGAAGGAGAAGGTCAACGGGTGTGGTAGCCCTTACAAAATAGTTAATTTATTGCAGACACCAGTAATTTAGAGTTAATTCACTCACAAGGTTATATTTAAACATACATATATTGTAGGATAACACCTACACTGTGAGGCTGAAATGTAGAGGGTCCAGGTAGATCCTGAAGGGCTTCAAAGTTGAATTTCCCTACTGTTCAGTAGGATACTATTAGCTTTACAGGGGTTCAAATATAGGGACTGGCTGTGACTCCACACAGGACGTAGAGGACTGTGAGGCTGAAATGTAGAGGGTCCAGGTAGATCCTGAAGGGCTTCAAAGTTGAATTTCCCTACTGTTCAGTAGAATACTATTAGCTTTACAGGGGTTCAAATATAGGGACCGGCTGTGACTCCACACAGGACTCCATGTAGCAAGAAGAAAGCTAGCAAGTTAGGCTGGTGCACGGCAAGTGAGCTAGGTAGATGAACAAGAGAAGAAGCCAGCACCCTGGAGGATTCATACAAAACAAACTTTATTCCAACTGAAACTAGACCGGTTTCAGCAACAAGGCTTTCGTCAGTAGTACATTAAGCCATAATGGTGGATTCAAGTCTTATATACTGTCATAAATGAGTCATATGACATCACTTCCTGTGCATGAAATAAAAATATTAGTAAAACACTATATGAAACAAAACACCATGTCATCTGGAATATTCAAGTTAAGACTTAAAAATAATAAATATGGACAGATTGAGGTATGACAAAATAATAGTTATACAGATATATGTCAAAAACATGAATCACAAAAAATATTTTTGACACCAAAAATATTAAAAATCTTGTCAAATATGGTACATCTGAATACAGATGTATTTGTGATACAATAGTATATTGCAAAAAGTTATATGTTGATACATGATCCAGCATATACTGTTAACTCAAAAACTAAATTATAATTTGTCATTTAATCCCGGTGGGAAAAGACCACCAAGTTTGATAATCCATCTTTTTTCTTTAGCATTTAAAATTTCATGCCAGCCCATTTTGAATGTTCGATTTCCTTTAATATGGTCAATGATAACAAAAGAAAATTTGGCTGTCTGATGCTTAGTGGAGTGTCTGTACAATGCATTGGTCAATCTCTTATTTCTAATATCTCCCAGATGTTCCGAAATCCTGGTACGAAATTGTCTGGATGTTTGGCCATAGCGGCCTCTTGTTGTGCTTGTTGCCAATCCTTAAGCAGGGTCTCATCCAGTATACCAACCAATGGTTGTATTTTGCATCTCAAACCTCTAGGAGAAATATTTTGTGCTTGGTAAGCTTTAAACAATTTATGATGCCAAATGTTCGTTCTCAATATTTTAATTTGTTTGCCCAATTTAAAGAATAGGTTATCGCAACCGTCAACTGGATCAATGGTATACCCTTTTGTCTGATTATTTGGGAGAACGTTGTTACTTCTCCTATAGAAAAGGCAAAACACTTGGCTCATTATTTTCTCATTATAAAAGAACTAGAGACACGCAGGAACAATTCACACAAAGGACACTCACTGGTGACAAACTTACAGGCATCTACCCATGTGGACACTGCAGTTTTTGTAGTTACATTTTCAAAACAACTAGTTTCACTAGCAAAAATACCGGGCAAATATATGATATTCAGTTTTTTGGCAATTGTAGCTCAGACTGGATAATATATCTTGCAACATGCACATGCCAGGCATTTTACATTGGCCAAACATCCAGACAATTTCGTACCAGGATTTCGGAACATCTGGGAGATATTAGAAATAAGAGATTGACCAATGCATTGTACAGACACTCCACTAAGCATCAGACAGCCAAATTTTCTTTTGTTATCATTGACCATATTAAAGGAAATCGAACATTCAAAACGGGCTGGCATGAAATTTTAAATGCTAAAGAAAAAAGATGGATTATCAAACTTGGTGGTCTTTTCCCACCGGGATTAAATGACAAATTATAATTTAGTTTTTGAGTTAACAGTATATGCTGGATCATGTATCAACATATAACTTTTTGCAATATACTATTGTATCACGGATACATCTGTATTCAGATGTACCATATTTGACAAGATTTTTAATATTTTTGGTGTCAAAAATATTTTTTGTGATTCATGTTTTTGACATATATCTGTATAACTATTATTTTGTCATACCTCAATCTGTCCATATTTATTATTTTTAAGTCTTAACTTGAATATTCCAGACGACATGGTGTTTTGTTTCATATAGTGTTTTGCTAATATTTTTATTTCATGCACAGGAAGTGATGTCATATGACTCATTTATGACAGTATATAAGACTTGAATCCACCATTATGGCTTAATGTACTACTGACGAAAGCCTTGTTGCTGAAACCGGTCTAGTTTCAGTTGGAATAAAGTTTGTTTTGTATGAATCCTCCAGGGTGCTGGCTTTTTCTCTTGTTCATCTACCTAGCTCACTTGCCGTGCACCAGCCTAACTTGCTAGCTGTCTTCTTGCTACATGGATTCCTAAACTCTTGCTGGCTGTGGGCATATGGAGGATTCACCACTTCTAATGCCATTTTTGGTGTGTGGAGTTTGAGAAGAATTGTCAACTTCCTTCTATCTTTTGAAATTACTACAATTATTTCTTACAATTCACCAGTTTTTGGACTTTGCGCTATTTATTGGCTTATGACATTGCTCCTGAAGCCGTTTGAAGGATACGGGTGATGTTTTTTTGCCAGATAACTTAATCGTTTATTTTTACGGACGGTTTTCTTGTTTTGGTGATCGATTTGGCCTCGAATGCGGTACAATTTCAAATATATATAATATTATTGTGTAGGACCCAATGGAATACACTGTTTTGGCTGATTTACGCTACTCTCAGTTTCTAAGGCTTCCGGTGACGGCTTATGCTGCGAAACTTTCAGGAACCCATACAACCAGGGTCTATTTGGACTAACTGAAACCTCGTGGCTTCACATCTTTTGAAACTGGTTTCTTCCTTTTTTAAGGATTATCACAGGTACTGTTCCTCTTTATTTTTCAACAACGTATGGGGACATTTTTTCTCAAATTTTTTGGCGTATGGGACTATTTACATGTTCTTACATCACTGAATATTGCGGGACTATTCTCTGCCCTCAGATGAGCCATACTTTTTAACATTGTCATACTTTGTTTAATGATTGATTGATTGAGAAGGTCCCAACTGAATATATTTTTTGGTTGATTCACGCTACTTCGATAGCGTCCAAGGCATTTGGTAACGGCTTATACTACCAGCACTCAGGAACTCATACAACCAGGGTTTATTTGGACTAATTGATACTTTGCGTCCTCATATTTTTGGAAATTGGTTTCATATTGAAGGATTATTATAGGTGCTGTACTTTTCTATATTTTTACTAACGGAGTACTGGGACTTTTATGCTCATTTTTGGCTTATGGGACTATGTACATGGTTTTACATCATTGAAGATCACAGGACTATTCTCCGCCCTCAGCCGAGCCGTGTTTTTCAACTTTGGATTATTGTTTGTGGCTGCTACAGGTCAAGGATATTGTGCTTTAGACACTAGTCCCACATTTATGTGTGCATGTTATTACTATAAGCCAGAATTCTGTTATACAACAGTATCTATATGTGGTTGAACATTTAACTTACTATATTTAACCATTGTTTTTGATACTGAGACTGTTTGGTGTCATATTAGTCCATTATATATTGTTTGTGGCTGCTACAGGCCAATGATATTGTGCTTTTGAGTCCCACGTTCATGTGTGCATGTGATAACTATAAGCCAGAGATTTTTTGTCATATAGCAGTATCTATATATGGTTGAACATTTAACTCACTATATTCAACCATTGTTTTTGTTACTGAAACTGTTTGGTGTCACATTAGTCCATTATATATTATATATGGATTAGCGGTTCATGCCTATCAGTGTATATACTTTAGAATGATATTGGGACTCTTATTAATAAATATCACTTTGTATGAGGCCTATATATAATATAGTGAATATATTTCTATATTTTTCATCAGATGCATGATTCACTCATTGGAACGCTAATACTTTTTGGGTTGATAGTTGTCTTTTTTCATCCCAAACTAGTTGCTTAATGCATTTCTATCCGGATGTCTCTTAACACATTTTATTGTATCCAGCCTTTTGGGCTATTTGTTGCCAATTGAATATTCAAATATTATATTGATCATTTTGATTATTATTTTTTATATACGGGCACATTTCTGATTTCTGTATACACATTGTCTCAACGAAATATTGTATGTATATTGTCCTTTTAGGCATTATCTTTCACTTCATCTAGTTATGAGGATGTTATTGACCTTATCGCCAGCCTATACATAGGGTCTTTTTGCTAAGGATACATAGGCATTTTTGCCGATTGTTAGTAATTGCAATATTTGTTGTCCACAGGACAAGAGGTTAGGAATCCAATAAAACGGTCTATCATTTAATACTTTTGTGTTAGTATTTGCTATACATTTTGTGTTGCTAACCATCCAATGCATTATTTATTATTCTTATTATAGAAGTCGACTCCATTTCTCAGTGAAAGTTATATGTACAATTATTTGATTGACCCTAACTCTCTCTAATACATTTCATATACTGGGAATTTGGTACACATATATATATATACCATCCAGGGCTATTTATATATGTTTAGCTCTGTGGGTTTTTTTGACAAACTTCAGCCTACGCTTCTTTGTGATTCTGATTGTTAGTCTCTCCCTTGTTTTGGATGACAGTTACAATTTGCTGTCTCAACCCATTTATAATTTTTGTTGGCCCTGGTAATACTTTTGTTCAATCATTAGCAACTCATTGTCATGGATCATAAAAATTTGCTATCTGGTCTTTGCTCCGATAAGGATGACCTAAAAATTTTTGGTATTGGTATTGAAACTAGAGAGATGGATAAATCGTATACCATTGATCCAGTTGACGGTTGCGATAACCTATTCTTTAAATTGGGCAAACAAATTAAAATATTGAGAACGAACATTTGGCATCATAAATTGTTTAAAGCTTACCGAGCACAAAATATTTCTCCTAGAGGTTTGAGATGCAAAATACAACCATTGGTTGGTATAACGGATGAGACCCTGCTTAAGGATTGGCAACAAGCACAACAAGAGGCCGCTATGGCCAGGGTTCGTATCTTGGCATCCTACTATGAGAGAACGATACAGGGCAACATTAATGAGGTTGAGAAAACCTGTAATGATCTCAAACAGTTTGAACATAACACAAATTTTCAGGGTTGTTTGAGCAAATTGTCCAAAGAATTGTCCGCTTTAGAAAACAATTTGAAAAGCAGGAAGCTGCATAAATTTGCTCGTGATAAGGATGATTATGATAAAGGCAGACAGTCTGAATCACATAAGAGTGTTAGGTTTGCCAATGGTACTAAGAATGTCTCTTTCACATGCAAAAAGAGACCGAGATCTATTTTGAAGAAAAAAACAGGGTCTAATTATATAACATCAGGGGAAGAATCCTCGACTACAGACACTGAGACACCTAGCTTTGGTGACTCTCCTAATGCTAAAAGGGGAAGGAGAATGGAGGCCCCTTTAGGGGGCACAAACACCGGGCAGGTAGAAAACACAGGGGTCACAAACTTAGAAGAACTCTTTCTATCAAAAGTGAAGTAAATCACCAATGTACTAATGTTTTGAACATTTCAAAACATGTTTTAACTGATGAACAATATTCCTTACTTAATAAAGGTCTTGGCTTTGTTCCTGGTTTTCTCATTGATGAAAGTTCCATGGTTAGTGACACCATTGAGTTCTGTAGAAAGATTAATCTGAAATTATTTTTTAAACAACAGGATCACATTGATGACACTCAAAGATCATCTGATTTCAGGTTTCACAAATCTAAATTTAATCCCCCTATGGACAAACATGTAGCTGTATTTCAGCAAGCAGTGATCAAAGATATACACTTCCAGTATGGCTCAGGTGACTTTATGAAGCATAACTTATCCAAAAAAGAACAATTGGCCCTAACACAACTCAGGAATAATACAGATATAGTGATCATTCCTGCGGACAAAGGGGGCGCGGTTGTTGTCATGGATCATGATTCTTATGTCAATGAAGGACTTCGACAACTCACTAATCGTCATCATTATATGAAGATGGCTATTGATCCTACACCTAGTTTCCAATTAGAGATTAATGAATTTTTGGAAGCAGCAGTGGAATCCGGTATCATCTCTGAAAAAACAAAAACACATTTAATGGTCAAGGATCCTGCTAAACAGCAACTATATCTACTTCCTAAAATTCATAAGTCCAGTTACCAGCCTCCAGGTAGACCAATTGTCTCCGGTATTGGGTCACTCACGGAACCTATATCTGTTTTCCTTACAGACAAATTGAAACCTTTATTAACATATGTTCGGGCCAGAATCCAGGATACGACTGAATTTTTGCAGATTGTTTCTGAAACTGAACTGGAGCCAGCTTGGTCAATGTGTACTCTTGATGTGTCCTCCTTATATACCAGCATCCCACATTGGGCGGGCCTTATGGCCTTGGATTTTTGATTAAATAAATCCAATTTGTACCCTCCTGGGATGAATACATTATTGTTATGCATGGTGGAACATATTCTTACCAAGAATGTCTTTTATTTCCAGCAGGACTGTTATTGGCAGCTACAAGGTACAGCTATGGGTGCATCCTTTGCACCCATTTATGCTGACCTTTTCATGGGATATATTGAGGAACAAATTATTTATGATCCCATGCATAATATATATTTACCAGAGATGGACATATGGAGGAGATACCTGGACGACTGTTGGTTAGTATGGAAAGGGGGTCAGGAATACCTCCAGGAATTTATTGAACATTTAAATAGTAACATCCGGGGTATAGAATTTACTGTGGAGTATAATCTCAATGAAATCAACTTTTTGGACGTTCACCTGACAAGGCAGTCTGACAATACACTGAAAACGTCTATTTACAGGAAGTTTCCACAGTACAATACTCTATTGCATTCGGCAAGTCATCATCCCAAACATATTATTAGGAATATACCCAAATCTCAATTTGTGCGTATTAAAAGAATTTGCTCTTCTCATGATGACTTGAACAATGAAAGAATGGATCTAATCAACAGATTTTTGTCTAGGGGTTATGCCCCGCAGATTATTGATTCAGCTATCAAATTTAGCCATACTAAATCCAGGGATTCTCTTCTTCAATATAATATCCGCTCTAAAAATCAGGATGCTGATCTATGCAGATTTGTCACTACCTATGGCAGAAACAGTGGACATCTAGTTAACATCATTAACAACCATTGGAACATACTTCATTCTCATCCCCTTTTGTCTGATTATTTGGGAGAACGTTGTTACTTCTCCTATAGAAAAGGCAAAACACTTGGCTCATTATTTTCTCATTATAAAAGAACTAGAGACACGCAGGAACAATTCACACAAAGGACACTCACTGGTGACAAACTTACAGGCATCTACCCATGTGGACACTGCAGTTTTTGTAGTTACATTTTCAAAACAACTAGTTTCACTAGCAAAAATACCGGGCAAATATATGATATTCAGTTTTTTGGCAATTGTAGCTCAGACTGGATAATATATCTTGCAACATGCACATGCCAGGCATTTTACATTGGCCAAGCATCCAGACAATTTCGTACCAGGATTTCGGAACATCTGGGAGATATTAGAAATAAGAGATTGACCAATGCATTGTACAGACACTCCACTAAGCATCAGACAGCCAAATTTTCTTTTGTTATCATTGACCATATTAAAGGAAATCGAACATTCAAAACGGGCTGGCATGAAATTTTAAATGCTAAAGAAAAAAGATGGATTATCAAACTTGGTGGTCTTTTCCCACCGGGATTAAATGACAAATTATAATTTAGTTTTTGAGTTAACAGTATATGCTGGATCATGTATCAACATATAACTTTTTGCAATATACTATTGTATCACAGATACATCTGTATTCAGATGTACCATATTTGACAAGATTTTTAATATTTTTGGTGTCAAAAATATTTTTGTGATTCATGTTTTTGACATATATCTGTATAACTATTATTTTGTCATACCTCAATCTGTCCATATTTATTATTTTTAAGTCTTAACTTGAATATTCCAGATGACATGGTGTTTTGTTTCATATAGTGTTTTGCTAATATTTTTATTTCATGCACAGGAAGTGATGTCATATGACTCATTTATGACAGTATATAAGACTCGAATCCACCATTATGGCTTAATGTACTACTGACGAAAGCCTTGTTGCTGAAACCGGTCTAGTTTCAGTTGGAATAAAGTTTGTTTTGTATGAATCCTCCAGGGTGCTGGCTTCTTCTCTTGTTCAACTCCACACAGGACGTAGAGGACTGTGAGGCTGAAATGTAGAGGGTCCAGGTCGATCCTGAAGGGCTTCAAAGTTGAATTTCCCCTACTGTTCAGTAGGATACTATTAGCTTTACAGGGGTTCAAATATAGGGACCGGCTGTGACTCCACACAGGACGTAGAGGGGTCCACACACAACCCAGAAAGCTAGGGACGTTTGGCCAGAGCAGAGGGATTTTAAAAATAATTTTTGTCAGCTTGGGAAGAAATGATTGAGAGGCCAAGCTGCTTTGCTAGGGATGATCTGCACCTGTACCCACTAGGCTTTCGGATATTGGCCAAAACATTATCCACCCCTGTAGTGCTTTTTTAGGCAATGCCAACCTGATAAACCTTCCAACATAGTAAATTCTACACAAAATGAAATAAAAGTGCTACTGCTCAATGCTGAGAGCCTCAACAAGACGCTCCCTGGAAGAGCTTCTCACCTTGGAGTGTGTTAACATCTGTGCAGTTACTGTGGTGTGGTTTAAAGCCATGGAAAGCACCCTGGCTGTACAAGGCTATAATGCCTTCCACACATTTAATCCAGCAAGAAGGGACAAGAGGTGGAGATGTATCAATCTATATAAAAAGTAAACACACCTCAAGACTGGTCAAACAATATGACATGATTGAGAAACTCCATATCCAAGTAACCTTAGGTAAAGTCCCATACCAAATCCTTGTTAGCTATAGGTCTCTGTCTTAGACCCAGGATAACCATATCACGTATTTCAATGTACTGGAGTCACTCACAGTTCAGCTCAACACCATATTCATGGGTGATTTCAACTATCCCAGAATAAACTGTGAAACATACACAACCACTAAAATGCATTCTCAAAGATTTTTAGATTTTGTCAATGCAAACACCCTGGAACAGCTACTCTGCACACGTAGTAGGGATAAAAATGTCCTGGATCTGGTACTTACAAATATGAGAAAACGTTACACCCCCAATATAATGTCCTCACTGGTCAGATCAGATCACAATGTGTCACCCTTGAAACAAATATAAAGACTGAATTCCCAGCAAACTCAAGAACCTTTAAGAACTTAGCCAAGGCAAACTACATCCTATTAACTGATGGCATGGCTAATTTCTAAGCCTCCCAAACTCAGAGAACACAGTGGCCTATGCTGAGGTATTTATGGAAACCCTGTACAAGCATGTAAATAACTGCATAGAAACTGCAGTATCAGACCAAAGTAAACTCAGGGCAAACTCCAAAAACAAGCCCCCTTTGTGGAGCCCCAGTGTAAACAGGTTGTATAACAGCAGAAAGAAAATCCTGTCTGAAACTAGGAAAGACTATGCCTAAAAGGCAAAAAATTCCCCTCATCAGTCTTAATATGCAACTTCTGGGACTAATCAAGTCCACCAAAGCCAACTTTGAGGCAAAAATAGCCTCCCAGGCTAACGATAACCATAAGGCATGTTTTAGTTATGTACACAACCTTAAAGGGAAAACCTAACCGTGTGCTGAACTAATAATAAATGAACATTCCTATACCAAACCGGAGATATAGCAAATTTGCTGGCTAATAAATTTAGCTCAAATTTTACCACCCCCATCATCCCCATTTCCCCGTAAGGAAATAGCCTCTACCATTTCTGTCTCAACTATCGCTAAAGAACAGGTCCTCACTGTATTGTCAGAGCTAAAAACACTGCATTAATAGGTCCTGACCATATCCTAGGATGCCTCCTAAATAGCTTGAAATATGAGCTGTCAGGCCCATTAGAATCTCTATTCAACCACACCCTCCCTTAGGGAATGGGGAATTGCAATTGTCATCCATCTACATAAATGCAGACCATGAAAAGACCCAGGCAACTACAGACCTAAAAGGTTGACTAGTCTTACATGTAAGGCTATGAAAAGACTTATGGTCTTGATAAACAAAGACATAGGAAATCTTCAAACTCTGGACCCATCCCATTTCAGTTTCATCAAGGGCAGGTCATAACTTGGTGGACTTCTTTGAGAGGGCCACTAGAGCCATAGCCAAGGGTATAATGGCACAAACTGGCATTTGACACAATACCTCTCTCAGGTACTATAGACAAACTCACAAATTTGGCATAAATCACTATGCAACCTGATGGATAGGCAAATGGCTCATGGATAGAACATGTGAAATTAGGATGGGGGAATTCACCTCTATTGACAGGCATATTACTAATGGTGTCCCACAAGGCTTGGTACTGGGACCTCTCCTATTTAAAATATACTTCTTTGAAGTGAAAGCAAATGTAGATGGCCTTTGGCTGACCACATTTGCTGATGACTGCAAGCTGGGTACATCTATCCTCCAGGAGGGTCTGATACAGACAAATAACTGGTGCCAGGACCATGGCCTAAAACTCAATGCAAACAAATGCATAATTATACCATTTGGGAAGATGACCACCCCTGCAAATTATAACATTAATAACACTCCTCTAAGAGTAGACAAAGTGGTGAAAGACTTGGGGACTTAGGTTGACAGTAACCTGAACTTTGGTCACCATGTGTCCCCGGTAGTGTTTAAATCCTTCTACATGGCACAACTTGTAAGTAAGGGTATGGCACCCAGATATAAGAAGATCATAATCCCACCATTTTAGTCCTCATTAGACCAATAATTGAGTACAGTGCACCCACTGGCACATACATGACCAGGCATTTGCAACAGCTAGAGCAGCCACAGAGGTTCTTCACTAACAGAATTGTTGTTGTTGTTTGTCTTCCCGGTTAGGGGTCGCCACAGCGGAACTCCAGTCCGCTAATGATTGGCAGTTGGTTTTTATGGTGTCAAGTTGCCAGCCTGATGCCCAACCTTCAACGAAGGCACACCCATTCAATGCATGTCTTTCGAACGCCCACTCGACCGTGGGAGGACATGCAGACTCCACATAGAAGGCACTCCCAACTCAAGCCGAGAATCGAACGGGAGAACCTCTTGCTGTGAGGCAACAATGCTACCGCTGCACCACCGTGGAAGTCTCTTCACTAAAAGAATACAGGTTATAAATAATATTTCCTATGTGGACCACCTCAAAGCTCTGCCCCTGTACTCTTTCTCTTACAGACTGTTGAAGGGTGATTTATGTTTAACCTACAAGCATATCTATTAACAGTACAGATTTTCACAGAATGTCCAGATTTTGGCCTCATATTTTTGGTCCATTTTTCATAAAATTGTGGTTTTCTGGCAAATTATTGGCAAATCACTGAAGACTGAAGTTAGAAAATAATGGCAGACATTTGAGTTTCAGACTTCATACCCTTCAGAAAATTCATGCTAATGCAAAACCTGTTATTCTATCAACTTTCTAAGTTTGTAAGAGCAATATTTAAAAATTGTCCCTATTTTGGGGCCTTTGTCTCACTTTTATAAATGGCTTTGTCCAGATTTCTTGCTCTAAGAAGTTGAGAGGTATGCCTACAAGGTATTCTCTGATTCAGCCCTGATGAATCTGCTACACATATAAAAAAGAAACAGCACTAGAATTACCTGATCTAAGGATCTAAACCTTGTCTGTGGAATAAACAAAACATGTTGGAGTGACAGGTATGTTTCTCAGAGATTACCCTACTCTGGAACAGACTCCCCATTCATGTAAAACACAGCTGTTCCCTAAGCCCATTTAAATACAGTTTGAACTAATGGATGGGAAAGTACAAATTCACCCCTGGCTTATTGCTTGTGACCCTTATGGATAGGGGTAGTTCATTGATGCACTAAGGCACAGGCATATACTAAAGCCATTCTAGACCATGGGGTATGAATGGCTAGGCTTAAAAAGGCTCTAGGAACATTAGCCTTGTAACCTCCTATGGTACTATTAGATATATATATATATATATATATATATATATATATATATATATATATATATATATATATATATATATATATATATATATATATATATATATATATGTGTGTGTGTGTGTGTGTGTGTGTGTATATATATATATATATATATATATATATATATATATATATGTACTGTATATAGATGTAATATACATAGATATATGTAAGTGCACACAGATATACCCACACACACACACACACACACACACACACACACACACACACACACACACACACACACACACACACAGGTTGCTGCCAAATTGATCTCTTTACATTCACACCTTACATTGATATTTAATCTCTGGGTAAACTTCTATATAACATTTCAATTGCTGTTACACATTCCAAGAACTGTAAGCCTTACCAACTGTCGCTGCCTGTTTGGTGCAGAAAGTTTGAGATGATGCACATGTGGACACTGCTTTACAGTTATCATTGGTAGAGTATGATGCACAAGTGTAGCATTTCAAGGAATTAACTGTAAGTGAAACATGAGAGAACTAATCAGTTAAATGCAGAGAATGGTACATGTCAATATCCTACTCAGTCCAGTGATATGATGTCACATTGCAAAACATCTACCAGAGATAATGTTCAGTATGAAATTTCTACGTCAAGCAGAAAATGATAATTCAAATTTCATTTTGAAAAAAAAAATAAAAAACAAACTGTGTAAATGGAAATAATCTCTATAAATAGGTTAACTAAATAAGCAAATATAAGAGATGTCATACACTGTATGTAACAAGTATGATAAATTGCTGAAAGTGATGCTAGATCAGTGAAATTGTGTGACTATCTCTCTCTTTCTCTCTGTCTTTCTCTCTCTCTTTCTTTCTGGAAATATATAGAAAATGGTTGCTACTTAAAGAGATAACTTAGATTTAAGTAGTCAAGGTAACAAATTCTTGAGTAGAAAAATTTTATCCAACAGAAAATCATTTTTTGTATCCCCAACAAATGTGAATTTTTAGCTAACAGAATTAAAAATTAAAATACACTTAGATTTTTGTAATTATAAGAGTTGCAATAACAACCACACAAATTTTCAAGACATTTTGATGTAGAGCAGTATAGCTGTAGCACTGATTAATGAAATGTGGTGTTCAATGGCCAAAACAGTAGCTGAAATACTTGAATAAAAGGAACTTTGTTTTTTATCCAACAGAAAATCATTTTTTGTGCCCCCAACAAATGTGAACTTTTAGCTAACAGAATTAGAAATTAAAATACACTTAGATTTTTGTAATTATAGGAGTTGTAATAACAACCACACAAATTTTCAAGACATTTTGATGTAGAGCAGTATAGCTATAGCACTGATTAATGAAATGTGGTTTACAATGGCCAAAACAGTAGCTGAAATACTTGAATAAAAGGAACATTGTTTATAAAAAGACAACTGTATCACACTGTGTCTACCTGTTTTTGGTTTATGAGCTGCCTGTAGTTCCCTGTATGCTGACTTTATGACGGATAACATCAGCAGAAATAATTGAGTTCTACTCATGTCATGCTTTTATCATAGTCCAAACATAAGAAGGAGTAAAGTAGCTGACTTTTTGTAGAATATTATGTCACTTCTTGTTGGTGTTAACACTATCTGAATGAAACATGTACATTTTCCTGACCATCTAATGAGGACTGAGAGAATAATTGTAGCTGCAATGGTTTTGTAAAATTACTTCTAATCTTCATCAATAAACACCCCTTAGAAGATATTATAGTGTTTCTAACTAGAAGTTAGAATATTTCCTTTGACATTTTTCTTTGAAGGGATGATTCAGCCACTCCACATAGTTCTGAATATTACAATAAAAATGTAATAAAAAATCAGTTTACTTCTGATCAGGAAATATTTAAGTTTATCAGGCAGAAATTCTACAAAAGTGGCTATAAGTAACTGAAACTTCTGTGGGTTTATTTGTCAAAAAAGTATGGAATAACTTTGACCTCAAGTCAAAGATCATATAGATGTGTATATGCACAGCTATATCCTAGTCAAATGGGGCCCTAGGCAGGGAATAGACCAGCACCCCCCCAGCCATTCTGGTATTCTATTACTTGTCTCTGTCCTATCAATTACCATAAGCACTGCTCAAAACTGTTGGCATGTAAACTATTTTCTTCTTTACTTTTGAAATGAAGACAGAGATATGGATTTAATTTAAAACTTTTAACTTAAATATCCATTGTTGACCAGGCTAATCCCACTAGGCTAGTGGCATATTTTCAGGGGACAATCTTGGTGGTATTTATACTACCAGTGGAAATTTGGCCAGGGCATTTAGGAACTTCTCGTTATTCTTTTTGATAGCACACATAGAAGTAAAAGATCTTCCAGCACCTGCAATTAACACGGATAATGGGGCCTTGGTTTAACATCTCATCCGAAGGATGACACAAAGCTTCCCCCTCCTTAAAGTGCACTATGGTATCATCAATCCATCTGAATGAACTCACAGCCTTTTGCACCAAAAGTAAGTATGAGTGAGTATGCTACCTGTTTTCCTACTAACACTGCTTTCCATTTCTATAGTGAACACTGAGATACATTTGCTAAATAAAACACTTGTTCAATCACCCACAATTTCGGCTATGGCCCAGTGGAAATTGATGCAGGATTTCAGGACTTGAAAGATCTCAGAAGGGGAAAGGCGAGCCGTACTTCTCGTTTATAGGACACCTTAATAGGAGAGATACCGTCCATGGTTCTACACCTTCAAACTCTAGGCTGAAGGTCCCTATGTACTATACGATGGACAATAGGAACATTATAGATATACTCACTGTTGACCCCACAATAAGGAAATTATGGGTGATGTACCCAGATTTATGTTTAAAAATAGGTGTAATTTGAAAAGATTATTATGTTCTGATAGAAGTAAGGTAGATGAGCTGACTACGACACAGCCCTTAACTGTGGCATGTGGGCATTGTAACTTTTGCCAATATATTGATCAGACAGGGGGTTTAATACATCCTGATGCAGGGCAACATTTCAGATTTATTGTTTCAGCAAATTGTGGGTCTCAACTTGTGGTTTATCTAGCATCTTGTATATCATGCCAATCATTTTATGTTGGCAAGACAGACAGAACCCTGAGACAAAGGATTAGGGAGCATTATTATAATATTAGAATAGGATGCAATAATAATGCCCTGTCTAAACATGTTAACTCACAGGACGATACAAATTATTTTACTTTCATGATTATAGACCATGTTATACCAAGCTCCAGGGGTGGAGATATTAGAAATGATACAGAAAGTAGAGAAGTAAAATGGATCCTGAGGATTAGAGCAGATAGAGGCAAATGCCTCAACGAAAGGGCATCTTTGGAACCTCATTTAAAATCTAGGAGACTAACAATTATATAATTAAATAATTTATTATCTGACTTATCTGTAGACATGTTATATGTATTTTTATTGGTATTTCTATTTGTATTTTTATCTGTTTTAGGATTGATATATAGTTTTGTTTAGAAGTTTTATGATATTGTTTTTAAGCATGAGCTATTAGGAATGCATTTAACTGACTTGGTTGAGAGACAACATTTGATTGGATGGTTTCTAATTTGTTTGAGGATTAAAAGGGGAATCTTTTGTAGATGCATTTTAATGGTCTGATGAAGCTTAATGCGAAAGCGCTTACCGATTTTTACTGCAATAAATAATTTATGGTTTATATACTACGGACTGTCCATGGCTGTTTCACTATCATAGTGCTTGCTTACATTTGTTTTTGGATTGTTTTTGGTAGTGACACCCTTCCTTCATGGATTATCCATCTTTCCATATACTTTAGCTATAACTTCATTTAATTTTCATCATTCGCTTTAATTGCTCGATGTGGATTAGCTAATTAACACAATGACAAGGAAATGCAGTTCAGAGACAGGTATGGCTGCTATGAGAAAGGTATCATTATCAGCTTATTACCATGTCTGAACTGAATGCTATCACTGACAGTAGTGCCCTTCCTGGTGGTCCATGCATCATGTTAGCCAATGCATTCCCTACACATACACGCATATGCGCATGTACACACACATTGAGAATCTTGATTTCCCACCTAAACCACCCCAAGTGTGACCACCTAGACAGACACACATGCACACATACACATATTCATGCAACCTCATTTTAGCTCCTACAGACTTACACACATTCACACATTACAACCCTCTCAACCCCCCACATCATCGCTGAACTTACCTGCACCAAAAGTGCTCCCATAGGCGTGAATGGGTGATTGCAATGATTTAAAGTGGTCACTTTTTTTCTCCTAGACTAAAATTTCATTCTGCTGGGTACTTCTCTCAATAATTTGGTCAATAAATTGGGAGTTGTGGGCATTTCTGAGGAAGGTCACATGGTTAATTAGCATAGAAACTCCCCTGGACTGTGGAATTAGCATGCAGCTTCACCCATGAGAATACTTTCTGAGCTGAGACCTTTGCAATGAGAAAGCCTTAACAGTAGAGTGGTTTCTGAATTTAAAGGCTTAGTGCAATGTGGAAATCTTTTGAATCACATTAAGCCTTTCTGAATCCAAGGGTATATGCCACCCAACAGATATATTATTCAGTGCAACCAGAACAGATCAGATATAAGTTTTTGCAATTTTGTGACTGTTAAAGCATAGAAATGCTAGAGAACTGAATGGTTGTGAAGAGAAAAGGAAGAGAAACAGACAAAGAAAAACAAGAATCAGTAGACTTAAAGTGCTTATATTTACATTCACGTTTTATTATAAAACCCATACAGAAAGAGAATATCCTCCTTTGGCTTGCAAGGCAATTCTTTTGCTATATCTCTACTCTGTTTAGGAACTGAGTACTCTGTTTTCAAACAGAAATGGCTTGAGCCTTTTAAAAGGACTATTGATTTTTTCCCTACTATAAATGAATGTATATAAATACTTCATTACTATAGCTGCATACACATGTTTTTATTTTCTTTTATAATATACATTTTCCCAAAAAAGTAACAGTTTTGCTCTTGTTTATGGACTCTTTAACAAAAGTATAAAGTTTATTTCACTTGTTAAAAATTGTTTTACAGCAAATTGTTTATAGAGGTCAGATGGCATTCTTTTCATCTGATTGCATTGTATTACCTTGACTAAAGCTGGATCTGTTAAGTGGATTGCATAATTTTGATTGAAAGTAAAGTTAAATTTTGAAAGTCGTAGTCACAGTGCACCTTGCAACATGGCATGATCCCACAGAAGGGTTTCAAGACATGATAATTGCAATTTATACATAGGTAGCACAAAGCATAACACTAATTATCGGCAATGTGAGTGGTGTGCAGGTTTAAAAACAGTGCATAATATATGGCTTCCTAGCTGTCTATGAATTGAATTACAAAAATCAGTATGGTGTATGTGCAAAGCATTCATCTATTAATTCCAGCTAATGTCTCTATTTAGCATAAAGAATGAAAGATGAAAGCATAACGACAACAGCAGTACACACCTCAGTTGTTCATATTTTGGGTATTGAGCATCAGTTACTGAGTTAATTGCGGATGAAACACGATCTGCATGGCTTGACTTACAGGGTGGGATAGCTCACTTTGCAAACCTCTCTGGCAGATTCCCTGCTGGAATTAAAGAGGTGACTGAAACTGATGGCAGTAGAAAAATTGGGATGGTCTTTACTATTTGTACTCAAATCATTTGACAAGAGTTTAAAAAGAATAACACAAGGAAGTGTAAATATTATCTGAAACCAATGCATATCTACAGAAATGGTAGAATATGTTGTAGAAGGGGATAATGAATGGAAAAGAAAGCCTGCAGCTCCAACTTTGCAAATTGTAAATGTGCAAATGGGAAAAAATGTACTTCAATCAAGTTTCAAATGTTGAAATCATGTAAGAAATAATGCAGACAGACTGGGTTCTGCATACATGGACTTGTGAGATAAACATTTATTGTTTTCCATTTGTTAACAAACATGGCCTAACTGGACATAGAGCCCCTTATCAGGAGTGGCCCATGAAGATAAGCTTTGTAGGAAAACAATATTTATACCATAGTGGGTGAAGTTACTAACAACACAAACTATCGTACTATGAAAACCCACATCAATAAGACAGTTACATTAAGTTTAGTCTGAATAATATACACATCTTGCAATGAAATTTGCATTAGAAGGTCAGATACAGTAAGCCTAAGATGTGCAATATACACATTTGTGACACTGTGTAGGTACAAACAGATAGTAAATGTAGTAAATACAGTACCTACACACAAAACCTATAAGTGTAAATTTCTCTCTGCATAAGTGCAGAGCACATGCAATGTTTTTTTTTCTAAGAGGGAGTTAAACATCTCTTAATAGAAATAAGAAAAAGTTATAAATAGGAAACATGGTGGAGATTTATGTAGAAAAACTAGTTACAGTAATTAAAAAGTTAATCTACATTGCAAAAATCATTAAACAAATTAATCAAACATCTATAGGAAAGATAGAGGAAAGCATTACATTTGGAAAGTTTTAGATTTTTAAAGGGACAGAATGTTGAAATAATACTTAAAAGTGAGAAGATGACAAGTGTAGCAATATTCAAAAAAAGAACATGTAAAATATTAATTCTCAGATGTACAGTTTACATTTAATTACTGAATGCAAAATTATACCTTTGGCATGATTACTTTCATGTAGCTGACAGATACGCACAATTTTTAAACATCACAGATCTGTTTTAGATGTGATTGTGATATCTATCTATGTATATGCCATCTATGTATCTGTCTATCTATATAAAACTATCTTTGTATGAATATATTACTAAACACCATATATGAAAACTGAATGAATCACAATATCTTGCCTAATTTCATCTACAATGTCTTACAATTAAAACCAAAAACTTCAAAATTAAATGTTTACAAATGGAAACATGATGCGTACATTTGTGTTCATCAAATACAAAACTGTAAACAATATAACAACCAGTTAAGGAACACATCATAACAATATACTACATATGAGGATAACAGCAACAACAACAACAACGGCAACAACAAAAAGGTTAACATACCATTCAAGCAGATATCTTCACTTTACATCTACAGACAAAGACCAATACTAAGCAAACCAATAAGGAGTACAAAAGAAATACAAGAACTCCTATAAAACATAAAGAAAATCTGCCCTGGCAAGCTACAAAAAATCACTACTTTAGGCATGCAATAGCACAAACTAAATCAAACATCCTACCAAATGATTTTAGTACAAATATGTAATCACAAAACAAACAAATAAAAACAGTAGAAAAGAAACAGAGCTCAAAAGTAACAGCCCCATGCCCTTAAAACTTTTTTATTTTAACTCAATGGTCACACAACCACAAAGCAAGGAAACAGCATTGAATTATCTTATAATCAATGTTCAACAACTTAACTATAACATAATTATGGTTATAATATAACCATAACTGGTTGTTATAAGTCAATCAATTATACCAAAAACAATATTTGCATGAAAATCTGTATATGATAAAAGTAACATTCAACCAACTATATGGTACTCACCTGTAATATAAATATAAATATGTATTATAATAATGATTATGAGGATTGTGATGGCTTTGGTGAAAATGATTATGCAGTTATTGTTGAAAACTGTTTTAGTAATAACAGGTAGCATTTCTTTTTATTTTAGATCTATCATTAAGAATAAGGCAAAAAAGTAGTCAAAATAATCTACGTAGCACACCAGAATCATATATTATTTCATACAGTCTTACTAGCAGAATTGGGAAGGCAATGAAAGTAGTCAAACTGTAAAATTGTGCTTCATTTGTTTATAAGACTATTGGACAAAGGCGGTGGAACCTAATTGTAACTGCAGTTAATGCTATGAAGTTGGGATCCCTTGCCTATAATGCTATATTGTAACAAATACACTGCACACAGAATGTTCAAGGAACGCAATTGAGGGAGATGTGGCTTACAAGTATTATAAATCCTACATGGTCCAGCCCAAAGGATGTGAATGGGTTAACCCACTCTTGGCAAAATATAGCAGACAGGATGAAAGGAATGCACTCAGCAGCCTAGGAACAGGTATGAACTCAGGTCATCCTTGAAAAGAGGCTTGTGCCTAACAAGCAGAAAGCTATAATTCAAAGTGGAAAGGGATGATGATGAAACAGGGGGGAAGCTCAAGAATCAAAGAAAGACTGGGATTTTGGGTGCAGATCCTTAAGGAGAATGATAATAAACATATAGTATATTATATTCATAAAACAGCAGAAAGTAAAGTATTCTAAGAACCAAGCCAACATGGGGATTGAGAAAAGATATTCTGACAGTAGGGATGATTGCAATCAGGGTTACAGAGAATAGGCAAGAGGGGGCTGGAATGTACTGGAGAAAACTGGTAATGAAATGACGGTATTAGGAAAAAATAATTAGAAAGAGAAAGGTAATAGAAGAGGCCAATAATTCATTTGGACTGAAGGCTAAAGATTGCCTTCCCTATCAAGGACTGAAATCAGAGTATAGACAAAGAGAAAGAAATAGTGGGATCCTGAGTGAAAGACCAGCACTGTTAGAGTTTCAGAAGCTGCTGTTAAAAAAGGAGTAATTAGTAGGGCATATAAAATATTGCAGTGATAATTATATGACTCAATCAGAGGAGGTTAGAAAGGATTGGGAAGAGTGATGTGATAAGCAATTCACAAAGAAACAATGGAGGGTGTGTGTGTGTGTGTGTGTGTGTGTGTGTGTGTGTATATATATATATATATATATATATATACACACACACACACACACATATATATATATATATATATATATATATATATATATATATATATATATATATATGGGTCTATATTAGAAGATTGGATGTTTAGGTGACTGAACACCTAAACATCGATCTTCTAATACAGAAAACAACAAAAACAGTGAATGGCCGATTTAACACAGGGACACATTTCCCTTGGCCGTTCACTAGATTTTGCCATTTCCATACTGTTGAGCAATCTTGGAGTTGGTATATTTAGTTAGGGGGAGTGGGGAGGCACAACCCCCCCATGTGGGGAGGGGGTGGGGGGCGAAGCCACCCACTTAGTTCGGATGTAAAGTTTTTTTTTACTGGCCGATGTACGTTTCCCTGGGGGGGCGTTCGATATTAGAAGATCGATGTTTAGATATTCGATCACCTAAACATTCGATCTTCTAATATATATATATATATATATATATATATATATATATATATATATATATAAACGCAAAACACGGCACAACAGCACAATGTACAAAATGAACCCAGTAACTGGCAGGAACAATGAAGAATCAAACTCCAATGTAAAAATACAAAATATTTAATGAATACGTTAGTGCTTTCATGGCACCACAAAGCCGCTTCAGATATATATATATATATATATATATATATATATATATATATATATATATATATATATCCCAAATGTGCAGAAAAATCTAGAAGATTTGGGATCTTTGCCTGGAAGTATTTGCATAGGTATTTTTATACCCCAAGCAGACTCCAAAGGGTTGGAGGTGCAATGAGGAAGAAAGATGTAATTGGGAACATATATTTTGGGAGTGTAATGAGTTGGCAGATGTAATTCGGGTGGCTACATGAAAGCAATTACTAAAAACGGAAATCAAGACCTAAATCAGCTCTACTAGAAGTAATGAATACAGCAAGAGAGATAAGACAACAGGAAGTGAGATCTGTAGAAAAGGGTAGGAGCAAATTACATAGAAACGTGGGAACTGTGGGAACAATGCATGCAGAATAATGCTTTAAGGAAGGAATGAGGTTTAAGGGAAGGCAGGAACTGAATGAGCTATGTAATCTTTGACTGACAATGACTGGATAGATTGTAAGTGATATATAATGTCTGCAACTAAAAATATGTCAATATGGTTTGTTTTCATTTATATAAATGCATGATTGCCTGTGACATAAGTGATAATTTAATGAAGATGTTTCTTGTTTACAAAAAGGGGCTTGTGACTAGTGGGTTTGCCAAGTTAACAAATAAAACAAAGTAAAATATATTCTGTAGACATGATTCTAAGAAATTTTCAGGGGGCATGTTTTGTTATGTACTCAGAACACTTAACCATTTGAAAGGCCTTTTAATTTTTTCCCTGTTAGAACCCAATGTAAACCAGCCTTTTTAATATATTGCCTTGCTTTTGGGACAAGTGGAAGAAATGGATTGTAAAAACCAGCATCAATCAGAAGTGTTGAAAAGACAGGTAAGAGTTTAGATCAATCATAAAAAATGGCAAATGTTTATAGGTTTATTGAGATTAGAGATCCCAGTAAAGTCGGTAAGAAACTTAATGTGGTTCTACTTAAGAAACAGGAAGAAAGTAGGGGAAAAAACCTTAGCACTTCCTTCTAAGGAACCTGTTAACAGAACAGAATCTGTATTGTAATGCATCACAATGGAAAAACAAACATCTTCCTGACAGAAGCGATAGCAAGTCTCCTCAATGGTGATGATTAAAGAGCATTGTCTGTGTGAGATTGATGTTAATGTGTTTTATTCACATTACATGGGTGTAAGGAAAATGTCAACAGGTAGTGACAGCACTGGTGACACAGTAAACATGGTAACACTTGTGAATCCCACTATCTTTCATGGTTCTTTTTCATATATCAGTGAGTAAGA
This sequence comes from Protopterus annectens, assembly GCF_019279795.1. NCBI lineage: Eukaryota > Metazoa > Chordata > Ceratodontiformes > Protopteridae > Protopterus > Protopterus annectens. The sequence continues at coordinate 1,294,625,189 of NC_056732.1, forward strand.
TGGTGCTACATAAACCACTGAAAAGGCAACTAGCTATGGAAATGTTCCAGAATTTAGGACAACAGTTTCAGTAGCTAATGTTTCAGAATACATTGCTAGCACTGACATTCATTTAGGAATAAAAAAAGTATTTAGATTGGAGTACATTTTCTTTTGGAATAGCAATATTTACTATTACCTCTACAAATTCAATGGTAATTGTCTATGTTAAGAGGAATCCACTTGAAATTTCAACACTAAAGAGGGTTGTTAATATCAAGGAGTACAGATCACCTGTGGGTTATATAAACAGAAAAGCAACTAGGAATATTTTGCTGATTTGCATATTAAAAGTAATTCACTTCTATAGCTGTGCATGGAGACTGTAGACTGTCATGTAATAAATATGATATTAAGCTGAAGAAGGTACAAGAACTTCAAAAAGTCAAAGCTTCTTGATATATAATATGGATGGGTCTTAAAAGTGAGAACCACAAATGGTAATTTCATCAGTGAAGTGTCTCAAAGAGTATAAAGTTATGGAATGGATGAGATATCTGCAAGCAAGAGTTAACTTGCATAACACATTAATTTCAAGAATATGGGAGAGATTTAAATGTTTTGTGGCAATGGCATTGGCATCTCAAAACCTGATTTAGAAAACATGTGAACTAGAGAGTTAGCTATCCCAGCTGTGAATGATCCAACAGGGAACATACCGTCTGATAGAGAACACATAAATACAATTACATCAAAGGAGCATCAGGCTGCTTTTTCCATATCATAAATGTGACTCTTGCCAAGTTAGGAAGGAGTTTGTAAACAGATAAGGTTGGTTTAAATTACTATATCACAAAAGACTTCACTGATAGCTTTCTTTTCTATTAAAGGTGTCAATAAAGCCAGTGAATCTCTCACAGCAGTTAAAGCCCCAGGGATAGATGGACTCATGCCTGAGTTTTTACAAGGCATTCAAAGTCAAGGTGGCACTTGTTTTGTTGAAGGTGTTCCAGCAAGTATAAATTCAGGGGAAATTTAGAGCTACCCTCCATAAGGCCAAATCTCGGAAAAGATAGTCATGTTGCTTCAAATTACAGTCCCATATTTTTACTTCACTTGGACTTTTAAAATGTATGCAAAATTTTTAGCCTATTGTCTGGATAGAATTTTGGGCTATTTGGTGCCAGGTAATAACAAGGGTACGGGTGAATGTTACAAATTAGTTAGGGCTTAATACAGGTGTCAGCTGTGATCGAAGACCCAGTCATAATCCTCTTTATTACATGAGTACAAAAAATAGGAAAATATAATAAAGAGGTTAGGTAGTTTCCTGGTATCATGGCTGGGAAGAACAGAGAACCCCTCCTAAGGAGTGCAGGGGTAGATACATGGGAGAAGATGCCAGATATCCTTGTCTTTCCAATGACAAACTCTCTTGCTGGGATTGAGCTTGGAGTGATGCTGGAGCTTGTGAAGATAAGAGGGAAAGACAAGTAGCACATACAATAATATTCTCTAATATGTTACTTATCTATGGCACCAGTGAGGTTAAATGCAATGTACCGTGAGTCTCAACACCTAGTTCAACAACTGGTGCAAAATCAGGGCTTCAGCATCACTGAGAACTGGGAACCATCATGGCAAACATATAGAAGTATGATGGTCTGCATCTATGAGGGACAGCAACCAGTAGCCTAATTGAAAGGGTTTTAAGTACTTGGTCACCACACATTTAAAATATGAAAGGAAGGGAGGTACAGAAAAGTTAGAAGAAGGCTAGCCTTCCCTATGCAAAGTTCAAAAAAAAAAGGAAAACATGACATCAATGAGACATATTTTGTATACAAAAGGAGAAAGGCTCAAGAGGCATATAAGGATATTAGGACGTTTTAGGTGATAATTTAATGCAGTCCTTCTCGTAAGGTAATAGCATCAAAATCATGACAATACTTATGAATGCATGAGACAGACATAAAGAAATTGTTACATGCGGTGGGAGAAAAAAATAAATAGCATATGGTTAAGAAGGATCTGTTGCATCTTTAGATATACAGAAGGGAGGAAAATGGCCAGATAAGAAGGGCATTGAGTCCCTTGTCTGCTATTAGTTTATATTTTATATTCAATATAGCATAGTATTAATGCTAGCATTTTTTACTGTAACTGGCATATGCAGGATTGCACTACATCACATTTTAACTGTTTGCGTTTTCTTTTGCCTCTGCCTTTGCTGACCATCAAGAGAATTATACTGGACCGACAGAAGAGTAGACAAAGAATAGAATAATTGATAAGGAGGAGAGGTAGGCATCATAGAAATAAAATGCTGAGAGTAGTCAACGGAAGAGGAAGCCTAATACATGCAAATGTAATGAAAATGAATGAAATATTTTATTTATTTATTTATTTATTTATTGCATTTGTTTACCGGGAAAGTCCACTGGGCCTAAAAGAGCCCATTTTTGGTGGAGGCCCGGGGAGAAAAGCTCCGACAAGAACATAAATGCAGAAAAAAAATTAAACATTAATTGGTACAGAAGTAGAAACAGTGTTATACATAGTGGTTACAGTAATATATACAGAATATATACATAAGTCAGAAATAGTGATTAGAAAAGATAGAAGGGTTAAGAGTGAAGTGTGAGATGTTCATAGTAATAAAGAAGGAATAGTAGAATGTCTGAGAAGTGATATGCTTAAGGAAATGGTGTAGTTTTTGCAATTTACAATCTTTCAATTGTTGTGAAAGGAGATGGCAATTGTGGGGATGTGAAACTCAAATGTTGGACTTGAAGTGCATGTTCTAGGAGTGCAGGACATAGTGATGATGTAAGGTCAGGTGCTGTGATATAATTCATAGAGAAGTAGTGGAATCCAGAAAGTTCTGTATTTTGGAATTGATGGAAGAGACAAGACGTGCACTAATAGAGAATATAGGGTTTGGTTAGTGCTGGCATCAGTGGTGAAGACAAATCCTGCTAGAAACTGGAATGAAATAACCACAGAAGGATGCATATTAGTAAAAAAGATGGAGTAGTATTTGCAAGGAAAATGTAAAAAAAAAATCTACACACTGGAGAAACTACAGAAAATAAAAAAAGGGATAGGAGGAGGTATTAAAGCTTCATAATATAAATTCTGGATCTTAAAGAGTGGGCCAATGAGAGACAGGGAGAAAGGGAGACTATTAGAAAAGGATAAAATCAAAAAGAGACTTAATGGACTGGGTAATTCAAGGGATGGAGTCAGATAGCATATTCTATAGCAGTAGAGAAAGGAAAAAAGTCTTTTAGATGATGGGAAAAAGGGAAGAGCTGTGGAAAAGCCTACACCCATTCATCATAAGAACTCCACAATAAATGGATGAAGAGGAGGCGGGAGGGTGTAAATGAACTGCTTCAAGAATATTCTGATATATATACAGTGGGATTATAAAACTAATGTAATAACTTTGGAGGCTGGAGGGTGTAAATGAACTGTTGCAAGAATATTCCGATATATAAGTGGGATTATAAAGCAAACGTGATAACTTTGACCATGCAATCTGCTATTATGTTACACTATTCAGAATCAAATATTCTGGTCCAGTCCCTAATATGTGTTGATACTAGGGGACAAATATTTTAAGAACCTGATAGCTCAGAAGATCCATCATGCTGTAAATATAATACTACCTAACTGGAGTGGTAACCATTAGTAAGAGTGTGGTGCACCACTGAGTGAATCATTTTAAGTGTAATTTTCATGCATCCCTTTAGGACATGTGAGATATAGCTGAATTTGTGAGATGGAGATCGACAACTAATTTTCCACATCATTCCTTTTCCCATTGCAAAACATAGATCACACGTGTACTTGGTTTCATCCACTGATTTTAATAAAATTTCAAATTATATAAACTGTTTTTTTCCAGTGGTAGCCTTAAAATATGCTGTTAGTCTGCTACCATTTGCTTCAGTTAAGTACTGCTTTAGGAGATTTACTTCATGATAACTTGATAAGAAGGCCAAGCATCATCATTTCCAGTGAGGAACAAGATGTGCAGATAAGTTTTACCAGAGGTTATGCTGCAAAAGTCAAGAACTTCTTATACTTTCCCACTGGGTGCTAATATTTGAAACAAGTCAACTAGTTTGAAGGAAATTCACAATGAGAAGCCAATGAAACACCACTGTAATTCACTGATTAATGCAAAAAGGATGTGTCACACTGGCAGTTCTATTTTTTTTTTTTTACTTTTTTACTAAAGTCTTGCACCTACATATTTATTATTTTAGTACCGGACCAGATAGTTTCTCAGCCCCAATAATCCCGACTAGAAGTTTTAATTTTTGGATATTATATCCAGACTTCTGCACAGATAAGTGGCATTTTGCAACTCTGTAGCTTAGGAAGTAGCCGACAATGCACTTTGTGGTATGTCTCTAAACAAATGTTATGTAGACAAAATGGTGTTAGAGAACAACAAATCACATTTGGTCTTCAGTATTTGTGTGGGTTGTTATTCTCTGGCCTTTTTTATTCTTTCAGATAGATTCTTCTGTTAACAATTTATCTGTGCCTGTGGATCTTCCTTTCTTCCTTATTTCAAATGTAGCAGTTTAGCAGTTTCTGAAAGAGGTTTACACATTCATCCAGTTATGAAACAGGTGGATTCTCCATGAGGTCTTAACTTTGTTCTTGAAAATAATTATAATTTTCCTTTTAAACTCACTCATGATGCTGATTTGAAGTTCTTTTCATGAAAAGCAGTGTTACTTCTTGCTTTGAATTCAGCAAGAAGTGTTTTGAAAGCTCTAATAGTGACTCAGCCATATCTCATTTTTTATAAAGTCGTGTTTGCTTGAGGATTAAGTCTTCCTTTATGCCTAAAGTGTCCCTGCATTTATTTTAAACTGGTCCATTCATCACTCTATTTTCTTTCCAGAACCAAAAATACGGTTGAGACAATTATTCTGGATGTTTTCACACAACTCAGACACTACACTGTCAGAAAAAGGGACTTCATGAGTTCAAATCAATAGTTTATTTCTTATGATGATAAGGAAAAAGGACAATCAGTGTTGAAATCGGTCGTTTCCAAATTGTTGTCTTATGCCATTCAGGTTTGTTATTTATACCATGAATAGGCACTTCTAGATAAGGCCAAGGCCCAGTCTAACAGAGCTGTGGCTACTTCTACTGCTTTTTGGAACAAGGTGGATTCTAATAATAATCTAGAGGCAGCAGCTTGATATTCTGCTCTTACTTTTACAAAGCCCTTTAAACTTGACCTTCTCGGGGACCAGAGCAGCCTTTGCTGCAAACATCCCTCAAGTGCTCCAACAATCTCATTCTTCTTCCTCCCCTTTTCTTTCTAAGCTTTAGTATTTGTCCCTTATAGCCTAGGCTACTGCAAAAGTAATAAACATAGTACTATTTTGTACAAGTAAACTTATCATAACAACAGATGTTCAAATAAATCAATGTTGCAGTGCAAACATCTTCCCTCCTTCTCCCTTCCTCTCTCTCTTTTTTTTTTTTTTTGCCATGATGGAAGCCTATATCTTTCTCCTTTTCTCCTATTACAATGTTTTTAGCATGGCTCTAGTGTCCATTGTTTAGAGGCAGAAAGCACTGAAATTGTGGCACCCATAAATCTTATTTTATACTGGCTCACCCTCAAGCTCTAATAATCACATGGGCATGTGAAATGTGCTGTAAAGCTTTGGAAGCTGTCAGGAGCTCAGATCCTTTGCAGGATGCATCCAGTCTAACTTAGGCTACTGCAACACTGATGTATTTGGACATTTACTGTTATGGTAAGTTTATTTATACAACTATACTTTGAATGTAAGACTCCAGTCTCAGATTATCCATTGTCAGCTCTAAGCCCTGATAAGAACCAGAAACAATGGCATGAGGCAATAATAAAGGAAGCAGGACTATTCAACCCCGGACTGTTCACCCCCAGACGGTTTGACCCCAATGCATTTCTGTACAATTTCACGTATAAATTTATACGTATTATATATGTGATTTTTTAGTGGACAGTTCGACCCTAGACTATTTGACCCCAGACTGTTTGATCCCAAATATATTCTAGTAAGTACTTTATCATGTTATTATTTAATCAATTATTCAATAAATACACTATTAATTTTTCATTGCAAATATATTTTATTTTTATTTTTTTTTCATTTAATCATTACATTGGTTAGCATAAATATAACACATAAACTTTTAACATTTAATAACTAGTGTTATGTTTTAACATATTCTTTTTTTAAATTAAACACATTTTGAGCTGTACCCTTTTATCAAATCGTCCGGTGGCGAATCTGCGGGGTCAAAACGTCATGTACCCTTGATGAATGCTTTGCTAACATTTAGGGAAGTGAGAAATCTTGACTGAATTCCTGACAAACTCTGATATGGCTGCTTCATGTACCCTGTTAGAGGAGTATCAGAGTCCTTTGTCAAACAAGCATATGATGCTCCAACACAGTCAACAGAAAGAGTTAACTTTTGGAGTAGGTTCTGTTCCATGCCCATACAGTGAAATGCATTTAATTTTCCTTGCAGGTTTTCCTGTTGCACAAACTCCATGATGATCTGAGAATACTGATGACTTTTCTTTAAGTACAAATGGTTGCTACCTGCATTAAGAACTGGAGATGGCATGCAGACAGTTTAAAAGTATGAAGGTCCATTAGAGGTTTACATTAAGGGTGGTATAGCAACTTCTTGAACTGAAGGGGCTGTAATTATTTCTATAGTTCGTAGTTTAGGTTCATTTTTTTCTTTATCTACTATATCTGTCTTTACTGCATGAGAACATTGAACAGAAACTACAAACTAGTCCCTTGTTTCCATTTTTTCTTTTTCCTTTTCTTTTTTTTTTTTTTTTTTACGTTGTACGTCTCTGTTTATTTTTTTGTAATGTTTTGTTCAGATCCAACTGTCTGGGGTCGAATAGGTCGGGGGGCAAATTGTCCTGGGGTGAATCAATGGGGTCAAAACATCATGTACCTGGTTTAACAGGCATGATCTCCCTTTGACAAATCCAAACTGAGTAGAGTCAAGTGTTTGGAAATTACCTATGTCTTTGTTGATAAGGTCCATGATGATTCGCTCCATGGCCTTGCAGATAGCTTCACCAGAAGCATACCTAATGTTATCATTAAAAGAGAGCACTACTGATTTTGCAAGTAAAATCTTCAGAAAAGATATCTTTGTAAATCAATATCTGCACAAAAGAAATTTACACCCCCATCATATGAAGAAAGGGTTGTAAAAGGAAAATTTATAAGACTTAGCAGGCTCACCAGTGAGGACATAATCTCTGAAGAAGTTTTTTGTTTTATTAAACATGTTTATTCAAAATGGTTATGACTTAGATTGGCTCAATAATATCATTGATGACTTTTGTACTATTTAAAGTCTGTGTTTTTATGGCCACAGCCATTAGTCTGAAGAAGTCTCTATTATAGGAGACGAAAGCGCTTACTACTGGCTTGGAGTGTGTTTCCTTGTCGAATTGGATTAAATCTGAACTTTTATTTCTTCTTGCTGGCACTGTGTTTTATTTTTTGCTGTTTTCAAAGTTAATTGCATGCTGCTGAGTGTGGATTTTGTGTTATCGTTGCAGTGTGTCAGCAATGGAGAGAAGTTCTGTTTCAGGAACTAGTTTCACAGCCGTTTCTGCAGGCTGTGTATTAAACGATACCCCGAGTTAGTTTGTTTATTATTAATGAAGAAGAAACTGTTAACTCTCTTCAAAAAAACCAACGGAGAGTGTGTCCAAATGTCAGCTGTGAGGAAGATATTTTAAACGGATGTCTAGCCCTGCCTGTGAATCCTTTTTCTTTGGAAGGTAATGTTTTACATGAAGAAATTACGAGCCCTGTATATAATATGCAAGAATGCTTTAACATTTTAGAGAAAGACCTTTTGTCTTCAAAACGTCTCCAATGGGACGATTCATTTTTTGAAAACAGTTTAAAAGCTTAACAAGTCCCGAAGGGACTGAGAATTAAAAATCTACCAGCCGGTAGAGATTTACCGAAAGATCTTATGGAAAAGTGGTTACAAATTAACCAGAGGGCGGGTTTACAGTATATGGAACTGCTCCATGATACGAACAGTAATAAAATAGATGATATTACCGTAAGAGTTAAAAAGAATTATGGTATACTAAAAGATAATACTTCCTTAGTGAATTTTAATAGTAAAATGAGCCTTATACAAGAAAATTGAAACTCAATGAGGAGCTGTGCAAAAGAAAAACGAAGAAGTTTTATAGAGATAAAAATGAATATGCAAGGGGTGTTGCTACAGCTTATGGGCTACAATTACAAACAAATTCAGTGAATAGGGAAGTAAGTGGAGAAGTTTTTACATCTGATGAAGATGTTAATACTGTAAGAAGGTCTGAAAGACTAAGTAATAAAAATAATGTACAAGTCATTGTGGCAGACATTCATCAAACTAACACAGGGGACATTAGAGGAGACAGTAGACAACCAACAAAGACTACTGAACAAGCAGTTAGACCTAAAATTAAAGAAGCCAACAAAACCAAACCAATAGCAACTGAACCTCAACAGAAAGGTAATTTGATAAGTGAAAATAAACAAGTGATGGAAGTATATCAAAGAATTGATCATCAAAGAAGAACATGGGCCCAAGTTACAGCAGATGGTGGTAAAGGGAAATTTCAGTATAATAACCAACAACAGCCACAAAAAACTGGTATGGCAGGAAAGGTCCGAGGAAGAATTGGAACAACAAACAACAACAATGGAAGACCTAGGTACTGTGAACTTTAAAATTGTAAATCTATCCAGCAAAAAGCTTTCCTATGAAGATTGTTGTGTATTGAGCAAGGGGTGGAACTTTGCCCCAGCACAAAGGGCTAACAAGCTGGTTATGATAAACGAAATTAGAGATTATGTAAGGAAGTTAAATCTTAACAGAATACTGGGGACACAAACTCAAAGTAATTGTGAAATGTATAAACCCAGCTGCTATAATCCACCATTAATTAAAGAATTACAGATGTTTCTCAATGTATGTGAACTGCAGATGCTTGAAATGTTAGATAATGATATTAATTTTAGATATTATAATTTGACGAGAAAAGAAAAGGAATGTTTTGATGCTTTAGTTAAAAATGAAGATGTGCTGATTTTCAAAGCTGACAAAGGTGGTTCTATGGTATTGTTGGATAGAAACGAATAAGAGAATAAGATGAGAAAGATGTTATCGGATATGAAGTTTTACAAATTGATTAACATGTCTGAGGTAAGAAAGGGATTTTCATTGATTGATTCATGCATAGAGGAATGGCTCTATACTGGGAGAATAGATGACAAAATGAAAAGAAATATATCCAACAATAATTCTAAACTAAGTAGGATTTTTGGAATACCTAAAATCCATAAAAATATTGATTCTCCTCCATTAAGACCTGTAGTTGTCAGCAGAAACAGCAAAACAGAGGGAATGTCAGTGTTAGTTGACAAGCATCTTCAAAAAGTAGTACCAAAAAGTACCACCTACATAAAAGATAGTTATGATTGTATAAATAAACTGAAAGAAATTAGGGTCTCAGGTTCTCATTTATTAGTCACATTAGATATCAATTCTTTGTATACTATGATTCCCAATAAAGAAGGGATGGAAACAGTTAGAACTGAACTACTGAAATCAAAAGAATTTTCTTCAAACACAGTGGACTGTTAATGGAGATGATTGACTTAGTTTTGGGCCATAATTATCTAGAGTTTTATGATCAACTATTTGTACAAACCAATGGTGTTGCAATGGGTGCTGCTTTATCCCCTAGTTATGCTAATATTTTCATGCAGGGGTGGGAGACAGCCAATATATTTGAATGTGTATATGTTAAAAATATAGTTAAGATGTTAAGGTTTATTGACGATGTTCTTGTAATATGGGATGGTACTATCAATTAATTAAATGATTTTCTGAAATATATTAATAATGTATGTTCCTATATAAAATTTACGTATAGTTTTAGTGCAGATAAAATAAATTTTTTAGATTTGACGATCTATAAAAAAGAGGATAAGCTAATTTCTAAGATTTACAAAAAAAATTTTCAGAACAATATGTATCTGCACTATTCGAGTTTACATCCCAAAAGAACTAAGACGAATATAATTAAAGGCCAACTAAAAAGGATTAGCAATTTAACTAAGGAAGATGAAGTGTTCGAACTTGAGGCTATGAATTTTTGTAAAAGAATGTTAATCAGAGGTTATCCACAAGAAGTGGTAGATAGGGTGTTTACTGATGAACTGACCAAAAGAAAGAATATAGAAATTGAACATACAGGTGATGAGACCTACACCAATTATACTACAGCTTTAGCTATACAAAATAGTACTGATTCTAATACTATCAAAAACATAGTCAGAAGGAACTGGGGAATTCTTAAGGGAAATAGAGAAATTGTAGAGAAAATAGGAAATGAACCCAGGTTTGTACAAAAAAGAGCTAAGAACTTTAAAGATTTTTTTCAAAGTAAGCTCAATAAAGTTAAAAAAGTTGAGGAGAGAAAAGGGATGGTTAAGTGTTATAACTGTAATTACTGCCAGAATTTGTTTACTGACAGTAATGAAATAATGGTTGGAAAAACAACAGTACAGGTCCCAGGAAGATTCACATGTAAGTCTAAAAATGTTATTTATTTATTATTATGTTTAGACTGTAATTAATTTTATGTAGGAAGAACAAAAAGGGAACTATACAAAAGAATCTATGAGCATAATTATGCCATTAGTAAAGGAGATACAAAAAATGCTATGAGTAAACATTATGCTGAGAATAAATGCAAAATCAATTTTAAATGTATAGTGTTAGATACAGTGCACCCTAATGTTAACATAATTAATATAGAGGAAGAATTAGGATGGTTGGAATATTGTTGGCAGGTTAGATTAAATGCTTGTTTCCCTCCAGGACTCAACAATAGGGAAGAATTCAAAATATACTTGAAAAAGAAGGGGTTGAAACACTAGTAAAGTTTTATTTGGCACAGCTTCATATTTTATGGAACTGTGCTTTTAAATGCTAATTGATGCTTTTTAATTGATGACTTTTGTACTATTTAAAGTCTGTGTTTTTATGGCCACAGCCATTAGTCTGAAGAAGTCTCTATTATAGGAGACAAAAGCACTTACTACTGGCTTGGAGTGTGTTTCCTTGTCGAATTGGATTAAATCTGAACTTTTATTTCTTCTTGCTGGCACTGTGTTTTATTTTTTGCTATCATTGCAGAAGTGTGTTCCCTAAGGAGAAATAAAGCCAGACCTATTTTGAGAAAACTTCAATATGAAATTGATGTTGACAAGGAAAAATTTTCCACTAATACCAACAATTTGCTTACAAAATACAAGAGAGTGTTCCCACTGCCCATCACTAGTGACATGTACCTTATCCAAGATGTGTTCAAGGAAAACTGGAAGATCATTTTGGGTAGAGGGGAATTATCAAAGATTCTGGGTTTGAGTCCCTCTTTTACTTACAAAAGAAGTCAAAACATAAGAACTTTGTTGGAAGGTCAGTGAACAAGACCATTACGAGTGTACAGAACTCATTTGGTACCTGTAAGTGTAGAAAGTATAAGCAGTACCGTTTCATATCAAATGGTTCAAATATATACGTTAAGGCACCGGATCTTCACATGTGGGCTAGAGACAGGTACAAGTGTAATTCACAGGGAGCGGTTTACCTAGCTACCTGGGATTCCTGCTCTCAATTCTATGTAGGAAAAACTGTGAGGAAGCTAGCTAGGAGAGTGTATGAACACAGTTTAGCCATTAAAAAAAAGTACATTGACAACACTCTGGCTAAGTATTCCCTCACATGTTTGAATTTTAAAAAAATGTCATTTTTTTGTGCTGGAATCAGTGAACATGGATGAATTTATTGGGAACTATAAGGTCCAACTGGAATGCCATGAATCCAGTTGGCAAATAAGATTAAGGGCAGACAAATTTCCTGGGCTTAATGATTCTATTAATATTAAATACTTTCTATGGCACAAAAACTTTGAAGCAACTTTATGCCTTTCAGATGGAATTTTTTCTAACTAAACAATGCATAGAAAATTGAGTAGTATAACTATGATGCATTCACTGTTTTACAGAATTTTTCTTCAAGAGTATAGAATTTATTTTGTAACATATAATGTTAGATGCAATGTTTCTTTAATTTTACTATCTGTTCACAAAATGGATTGATTGGCTCAGGTGAGTCATATGATTCCATGACTTTGTTTTTAAAAGTTAGGTCTGATTAAATCATTTTAACTTTGATAAGTTTTAGGAAACAATAAATGAACAAAGCACTCAGTTAATCTAGACCAGTATTGGAGACTGTTTCTTTTACTGGCTTTAGTGGAATTGTTTTGTCGTTTTTCAATTTTTGTTCATTCCACACCACTTTGGTTGGTTTTGAAACCCTGTAATGTGTGTCTGTAAGGTGAACACATTAACCATTATGCCAACCCTCAACTATCTTAGGAAGTTAGCCTGTATACTGACTCTCAAAGTTTAGCTTTGGGGGCAGTGCTATCCTAAGACGTACAGAAGCTAAACAATGCAGAAAGGAGACATTTCTCCATGGAAAGAGAGTGTTTAATAATCAAGTAGGACGTCTGTTCCTTGAAGTATTACTTATAGGGTAGTTATTCAACATACTCCTCTAAGGGGTCAGATAGTAAAGCCAAGTTGTTGCCAATGGGCACTATACCTGAAACCCTTTCAGTTCATAATGACCTACAGAAATGGACTAGCAGATGAGAATTCTAATGGGTTGCCCAGGTCTTACAACCTATCACCCTGAGTCCATTCAGCCACATCACACCCAGTGACTTAAAGCAGTCATCTGACTTCTTAAAATTCAAAATTAATTTTTGTAAGGAAAGTATACAGCTTTTTGACTTACAACTAACCAAGGATGTGGAAAGAGAAAAGTTTAATCTCTAGAATTTATAAGAAGAAAGTTGCCATTAACAATTCTTTACATTTTAGCAGTGCACATGCATGTTGGTAAAAAAAAAAAATACAGAAAAATGTACACTAGTAAGGGCACCCAGGTTGTCTGCAGAAGGAGAGGAGTTTGAACTAGTTACAAAATATATAAATCCATGTTTTGAATAGTAGATACCTAGAAGACCTATTAGTCACAAAAATATGAGAAGTTGAAATCATAAATGGCAGATATAAACCAATAATAGAGACTAAAAAAGATATTTTTTCGAAGAGTAAGTTTTAGTAAACATAAGGAGAACACCTTTAGATTATTCAGTGGACAACAGAAGAATAAGGAATATTATTTGCAATATCTGGAGCATATTTAAAGCATATTTAAAGCAGTTCCACAATCACGGGAGGTGGTAGGAAGCCAATTAGTTTACTTATAAGACAAGTAATTGTTTTAAGAACCCATTAATAAACAAGTATAAAGGGAGATGATAAGAAGGGTACTTATTGTGGATTCTGTTATATGTTTGAAAATATGTTGAACAGTCCATATTTTCTACAGGAGAAAGATAATTTTATATATATAACTAGGATTATATTTTTCATGTAGCAGTGTGATGGATGTAAAGTATTTTACGCAGTAGAAATAGCAAGAAAACTACCTATTACAGTAAGCAACCTTTTATGTTATTAAAACAGGTTAACAGATGCAGGGCTTTATGCTGACAAAAGGAGTTCTGGTAAATTCATAAGAGTTTTATTATTTGTTTTGGAAAGAATACAAACTGCATGGGGGAGGTTTAGATGTGATATTAGAATGAAATGCAATGGTAACCGTGTTTTGGAACTTTTATGCCTCCCCTCAGACTAAACAAACTCAGAAGTAGAAGTTTAAGATGAATGGCAATTTTGGTAGGTTTGCTGTTTATTAATTTAAGCTAAAGAACTTGCTAATGCAGGTGTGATGTATTTTTTACTCATTTATTTATTTATTTATTTTTAACATTTGATAATAATGATTTTTTTCTATATAAAGAAACAAACTTTCACTAATGTAAGTTAGTTCAATGAAGGTTAAGGATAGGTGAAAAGCATTCACTGATTTTAAGGATGGGTGAAACGTGTTCACTGGTTTCAGTAAAGGTACCTCTCGCACATATGCAGAGTGCTGCATAAATACAGAGCTAGTACTTCTTGATAAGGTTGTGGATTTTGTGGTAAAATATTATAGGATGTAGAGAATGAGAAACAAGTTCTCATCTCCTACAATTCAAAATATTTCACATAGCAATACAAATCAGACACCTTACATATTACATTTATCAAATTTTCTGTGTATTTTTAGAACATAACGGATTTTCCTTGGGTTTCAATGGGGTCCATTAATTTTATGAGTTCTAGCTAAATAGGGCTTTAGGTGGTTTGCAAAAGTTGACTGTAATATCCTGGGGGAATTACTACTGCAATTCTGAAGTAGTTTTTAATACTTTTTGTGATATCAATTAAGTTTTTTTGTTGCATTTTAGTGGTGGCAGTGAGGATTATGTCATGGTTTCTTACCACTATCACAGTATGCAAGGATGTAGCTCCTCTGTAAAATGCATTATTTCATTATATATATTCTGTTTATCATTATACCTACATTTCAAACAAATTTAACATTTGCTTATAAGCGTTTACTGATTT